>NC_051219.1:44572584-44580084 GCF_015220715.1 Pygocentrus nattereri
TCGTATCTCCAAAACAGTCACTTTACAGGAGAAGGAAAAACACACTTCGTTTTTAATGTAAGTCAATGGAACCAGACGACTTTCCAGGTCATTTTGGGTCGTTTCTTTTGGTCCTTTTATTATGAAGTTTACACACAGTGGAAAGGACAGCAGGTGTTTTCAAATTATGTCAGAAACTAAAAATGGTAAAAATGGAGATACAAGGTTTCCTTCTTCCTCCCGACAGCAGCGATTTGCACAATTCACGCTGCGCACAGGCCACATTTTATGGTTTATTGATTCTTCCAGTATGTTAAATTCAGGAAATTCATGGAATAATTGTACATTAAACTGTACAGAAGTGTGTTCTCTGTAGATGATGTGTCCCTCAGAACATCAGCAAAGAATGGAATTTGATCAGGGCGTCCAAACTTTTGCATATGGGCACAGAATTCCTCACCGGTCTGGGGACCTGCTCTACTTTCTGTCTTTCTGTCTTCTCTATTTGTTTTCATTCACTATCTTTTCCTTTCCTAAGTCTACTTTAGCCCTCCTACCCTGATGCTGTCTCTATAACCCTCCTTCCACCCCTCTATCTCTTCCACAGACCACCTGGTGTACTCTCACCGTAGTAAAAGCTCGCATTAGTCAGGTAGATCTACTGTATCTAAACATGCTGCTGCCAAACCGGCAGGAATATTCAGAGGAGTATTTACACAATTCCCAGTTTGGTCAGATCACAGCTCTATTTCCCCAGTCTTAGTGTTAAGTGATGGCAGTAGAGGCCAAACACTCTCCAGAGTCTTCAGAAGAGGCTGAGGTTAGTCGAGAAGATGTATGTGCAGATAATTTCCTTTATTTGGTTTCCAAATATCTGTGTTCCAGCGATCATTAGTTTCACTGTGACATCTGGACGCAGTACAAAACAGTGGAATATCAGTGGTCTGAGACTAATTTAACCCGTGTATGAGGCACTGGCTGACTCGTAGAGGAAATCCAGCCTCAGCAGACCCTGTGGTTATTTGCTTCACCAGGCGAAAATGGCTTGTGGCGCGTTTGAGCATCTGATACTTCGTAGCTCAGTTGAACACGTTTACAGCGGGGTGCTTGTGAAACAGCTCTGAGAAACTCTCACACAGTTTGGCTGAAGGACTCCGAGACTTTTCTGTGGAACGATGGAACAGAGCCTAAATAAGCTGGTCTGCTCACATTTTAAAGACGTCTTCCGCCAATTTTTCCAAAGCCATTCGGAGTGATTTGGTGCGAAATGCGTTTGAAATTACAGAGTCGGAGTTGTTCACAGTGGTGGTGAGAGGAGCCAGATATCCAGAGCGTTTAAAACCTCTTCAGCTCCTCGGGACCACCGGTGGGTCCAAACCGCACTTGGTCATGTTCTCCATAACGTTCATACTCCATGAGCTCCATTCAGAAGCTGGGCGTCGTGTGAGGCTGTAGCTCTTCTCTCCAGTCTAATAGACGGTGACGTCATTTTAAACCCTTATAATAAAAGAAGCTGAACTCAGTTTGTTTTTCTACTGAAAGTCGACCCGTTTTTCCCCAAATCTGGGCTCTAAACTATAAACAGACGGCGTCTCTTCAGTGATCTGCTCTGGAAACATCACTTTTAGAGAATAACACAAAGAGCGGCGGAGATTTTTGGCTTTCAGCAGTTACAGGTTCTGATCATTTGAGGGGAAATTTACAGAAAATAAATAAATAAATAAATAAAATAAAACATTCCATTTATTTCATGCAGTTACTGAATAATTCGCCTTACGATTTGGTCACGTAGATTCAGATGGACAAACCAAAATATACCCTGGAGACTAAGAGGTTAATGCCTCTAAGAGCTCCCTCACAGAAAGTTATCACACGAAATAGTTATGAATACACCGCCTGGTGACCGAGACACTGCTCTACCATGGTTTTAGGAAAAGGTTTTGGCCTAAATTGAACATTATCATTATTACATATGAAACACAGCAGACGCGTGTGGGTTCACTGATGGCTTCCGGTTCTTATCGCCACCATTGTAAAGAAAACTGAATCGCTAAGTGTGACTGCTTCAGCTGGTCATTCCACTGAAACGTCCATTTTTTTTCAGGAGGTGGTCTCGGCCCCTTAGTTCCAGTGAAAGGAGCTCTTAAAGCTTCAGCCCCAAGAGATTTTGAACAATTTCATGCTCCCAACTTTGTGGGAACAGTTTGGGGACGGCCCCTTCCTGTTCCAACATGACTGCACACCAGTGCCCAAAGCAGGTCCATAAAGACGTGGATGAGCCAGTTTGGTGTGGAAGAACTTGACTGGCCTGCACAGAGTCCTGACCTCAACCCCATAGAACACCTTTGGGATGAATTAGAGCGGAGACTGTGAGCCAGGCCTTCTCGCCCAACATCAGTGTCTGACCTCACAAATGTGCTTCTGGAAGAACGGTCAAAAATTCCCATAAACACTCCTAACCCTTGTGGAAAGCCTTCCCAGAAGAGCTGAAGCTGTTATAGCTGCAAAGGGTGGGCCGACATCATATTAAACCCTATGGATTCTGAACGGGACGTCACTCAAGTTCATATGCGTGTGAAGCCAGACGAGCGAATACTTCTGGAAATATAGTGTATCATAGTGTAAATGGATCATAACTGCATTTCTGAACTAACGATTGGCCTTTTGGTGCATCTGGTCTGTTGTTCATTGGAGACATTTTAGGGGGTCTTATTAGACGAAGCCGTTCACTGCTGCCAAACCCCACTTGGGACCGCCGCAGGCTTTAAGTGTAGGAATAAAGGGAGCATGTATGATGATGAACTGGAGGGCTGAGTAGCCGCGTCTCCCAGTCTTACAGCTGGAGTAACTTCAGCGATCCTCCAGGTCCAGGACTGGCAGCCACTGCAATAGAGAGGAAGAGGTGCAATGCCAACTCCCACCACTTGATGTCACAGTTGGACTTTTAGTCAGTGTGCTGATGGACTGAATGCTTGGTTGATATTGGTCTATATGTTGGTATTTTCATCAATATTCATAAACATATTTTAATAGGAAGTGTTTAACTATACAAACAATATTGAACGTATTGTGATATATTGGTACAGAACGTATAGGCCTGCATATCACAGCAGTAGCAAAGCCAGGAATAGCACATGAATATAGATCAATTTATCAGTCAGTCAGCAAATAAATCAATAAATTATTACAATCAATAAAATTACAGACTGTAGTCCATCTGTTTCTCTGATACTCTGTTACCCTGTTCTTCAGTGGTCAGGACCCCCATGGACCCTCACAGAGCAGGTACTGTTTGGGTGGCGGGTCATTCTTAGCACTGCAGTAACACTGACGTGGTGGTGGTGTGTTGCGCTGGTGCGAGTGGATCAGACACAGCAGTGCTGCTGGAGTTTTTAAACACTGTGTCCACTCACTGTCCACTCTGTTAGACACTCCTACCTTGTCGGTCCACCTTGTAGATGTAAAGTCAGAGACGACAGCTCATCTGCTGCTGCACAGTTTGTGTTGGTCATCCTCTAGTCCTTCATCAGTGGTCACAGGACGCTGCCCACAGGACGCTGCTGGCTGGATGTTTTCGGTTCTCAGTCCAGCAGCTTAAGAAAAGGAAAACAACATTAAAAAACATCATCAAAACAATAGATTTAAAAGAGAAAACCATTACATTAATATCCCATTAGAAATTAAATAAATTAAATCGGATAATTAAATAAATAAATTACATTTGGATTAAAAATGGTTTCAGAGTGTCTCCTAAAGCAGTGACTGGATCATTTAATATCATTTATTTCATTTAAATTTGCATATTCATTAGGCTAAAACGTCTTAGAAGGGCGAAGCGTCAGAGAACAGCCCCGTTTCCTCTTCTAGCCAATCAGGAGCGCGTCCCCGGCCCCCAGCCAATCAGCAAGCCCGCTTCCAGTAACACATTCCTCTGCGCCTTTCCTGCGTGGCTCCTCCCACAAGCACGGAGCTGGGAGAAAGTAAAGAAAACATCAGAGCAGCCTGTTCGGACCCCGGCTGGACATGTAGTCCCTGCAGGTAAACCTGAAAGGGCTTTTTCTCGAGTTCGGACACGTGGAGTCCAGTGGAGAGCCATGAGCAGGGTAAGTCCGGCGAATTTTGTGAATTTTAAAAAAGTTAGAGAGCAGAAGTTGGTCCAGATGTGGTTATAATGAAGATATTAAAGGCCGGGGTGTGAAAACAAGCCGTCAGGTCACGGTCATTGCGTGTGGCTTGAGTATTTTGCTTTATTTAAAGCTGCACGGACTTCTTTCAGCATCCCACTGACAGCGACTGCTGCGCCACAGTCCCTGACCTCTGCTTTAAGACTGCAGGACAGAGAGACCCTGTGCTCTGTTGGTCAGTAACGTTTGTGTCTTAAATGAATCCAGTACACTGGAATAAAGTGCTGCTGTAACGGGGGGCTGTTGGTGTTTAATCTGAGGGGGCCACTGCCTCCACTTTATGCAGGGCGCTGTGTTTCTGTCCACGTTTTCCATGTTCTCTGGCACAGTTGATGGCAAACTAGAAGAAAGCACGTCAGAAATGGTGTAACATGACCTTTTTCCAGTAGATCCTGCCCTCAGCTCGGGCAGTGCTTGCCTAGCTTGCATAACCATAACTGAAACCCCCCTTAAAACCTTTATTACTCTCCTAATGAAGTCTGACAGGGACCAGTTTGGAACCCCATTGGAAAGATATAGGTTGTTTGCAGTCAGCGGAGCTGGGGAGAAGCAGGGAGATGCATCCAAAGTTCGGTGGTTCTAACTTTTGCCAGACTGTGGTCCTCAGATGTGGGACAGGAGAAGAAAAGAGAGTAATCATATGACTTCTGCCGCCCCCCCCCCCCCCCCACCCCCTTTTCCCATTCCCACTGTGTCACTAATAGTTACTGCGTCACAGGTTATTAAACGCCTCGATGGAGACGCGCCTAATTCCTCACAGACAGTGGGAACGGAAGGGGTAAAGCTCTGACCCCACACAGGCCCTGGCCTACCTGAGGGGTGTGGGGTTTTCAGGCGAGAGTCCAGTTGGAGCCAAAGAGAAAAGCCTGCAGCTTCTGAATTCAGTGCTGTGATCATTCATTGACTTTTGCTCCCTTCAGCATGTGGCCCAGCCACGGTGTGTGGAGTTGGTGATCCAAAACTGGAAGAAGGTTAATATGCAGGCAGTACAATGAGGAAACTGAGAACTCGGGAAAAAAAAAAACATTTAAAGGGGAATTCCACAGATTTTCCAGAAAATTCAGCATTATTCAGTTGTTGAGATGTAAACAAAGTAATTCACAGTGGTTCAGGTTCATTTACAGTGGATGTGATAGAAACCAGGGCTCGCAATGTTAGACGGCAAATACAGGCGTTTTATTTTCTATCCAAAATCACTGGCGAACCTAAATTATGGTAATTTTTGGGTACTGTTGTGCCTTCCAATGCCCTGGATGTGCCCCCCCCCACCATCAAAGAATAAAGGAAATTGTTTTAAGCCAAAACTTTGTCACAAAACTATCAAAAACAATGTCTCAGACATCAGACAGTGTATTAGTAACTGTTCCATGCAATAGGTTTATGTGAGGAAGAGGAAGAGTCATTAAATGACGTCTGGTTCCTATCACCACCACTGTAAACAATTCCGAGACCAGTTTCTCTACAATGGCTGTGACTGTCAGTGACTGTTTACATCCTAATAGGGATGTAGTGACTCTCCAAATCCATGGTTTGGTTCCGACTTTGATTTTTGTGCAAATGTGCAATAACAGGCAAAAATACGCCGTATCTATGAAATATGAACAATTATATGAACAATATATATACAAAATTATACTATATTATATTATATTATATATATGAATGATGTATACATGTGTATAAACACATAATACTATAAATACAGTAAATACAGTTTGTTACATACTGCTGTGCTGGGTGCTCCTCTCCACCATGAATTAAGATAAAATATAGATGTTTTAAGCCAAAACCTTTTTTCTCAGAACTGTCGTAAAACAGCGCCTCAGGCATCAAAGGGAGCTTTTGGAGACCAGACGTCTGGTTCCTATCACCACCACTGTAAACAATTCCAAGTCTAGTTTCTCAAGAACGGAATGTTCGGAACTCTGAACGTGCATGTTTACATCTTAAAGGGGAGGCAGTGACTCTCCAAATCCATGGTTTGGTTCCGACTTCGATTTTTGAGCCACGCTTCAGTTCATAACTCCTTTTTTAAATTTTGGAAGGAGGGTTGAGGATGAATAAGAAAACAACAACAAAAAAACAGGAATTTTTTCTTTAATTCACCAACAATTTGGAACATTAAATAGAAAATCAGCAAGGAACATGGCGGATTAATTTAACTTTACATAGATAGTAGTGTGAGAGCTTAACGCATGGCAGCCAAATTGGGGGGTGTATCGCAGTTCTGTCTTTTTGTGTGGCGGAATTGTTACACCCTTGCATCTTAATCGTTTAATTATGCAGAAATTTAGAGAAATTAGTGTAGTTTCTTGTTAAACAATAGACGGAAATGGGTACAAAGACAATTCATGTGCAAAACTATTTTTCTCACCAGTAAGCACAGCAGAAATATTAATCATTTTACATCAAAAGCCCAATTTTCAAATCGTAAGAGCTGCAATTTTATTATTATTTTTTAGCAATACTGGCATGACTGGGTAATATTGACCTAATATCAGAGCTTGTGAACTGCCTGTAGATGAGTTCAACCAATCAGAAGCAGCCAAACAGCCACATGCAGTGACGTCCCAAGCCAGAAATAGTGCTTCTGGTCTTCTTGGCCAAAATAACAGACCTGGGCTTCAATTTACAGAAAATAATCGCAATTTAAATCACAGTCGCAGTATTGATCAGAAAAATAACCGCAGTTAGATGTTTTCCTCAAATCGTTCAGCCAGTAAAGGCCGTATATCACATTAGGATAAATGCAAATGAACCTATATATCATTTTCTCAGACTTGTACGCAGAACTGCATGTGTAGGCACAGTACTTCCACTATAAGTGGTGGAAAGAAGGTCAGTCTGCAGGTAATTGAGAGCGCATTTAAAGCTATAATGTGTTTCCTTGACTGGTTTGTTTTGGCCCGAGTGCCATTGCCTTCATTGTCCAGGAAAAGATCTCTGATAAAAGGACCAATCTGACACAGTAGCCAGTATATATGAGGACCTTATAGCCTGAAGTGGAAGCAAGACCAGATGTCTGTTACACCTGCATCAGATACTGCTTGAAGCCCCACTGGTCGCCCCTTCGCTGATATGAATCCCAGATTTAAGTAAAAGCCTTTGTAGGACTCCCCATCTGAAGGAAGCACGCAGATAAAAGCAGGCTGGATGTCTGCAGACATCAATGAAAGAGTAAAAGGAGGAAAACCTCAAGAAGTTAGGAAAAGAACCAGTTACGGGAGTTTCACTCCTGCTTTGTGGAGAAGCAGAGTGCTTTGTCTGGCGCTCACTCCTCTGCCAGCTATTTCATGGCTGTTGTAATTAAGTGAAGGCCTACAGTTAATGAGAAAAG
>NC_051219.1:44585084-44622584 GCF_015220715.1 Pygocentrus nattereri
GCCTGATGGCGTGAGGCTGATGGCGTGAGCCTGATGGCGTGAGCCTGATGGCGTGAGGCTGATGGCGTGAGCCTGATGGCGTGAGGCTGATGGCGTGAGCCTGATGGCGTGAGCCTGATGAAGTGAGTCTGATGGCGTGAACCTGATGGCGTGAGCCTGATGGCGTGAGCCTGATGGCGTGAACCTGATGGCGTGAGCCTGATGGCGTGAGTCTGATGGCGTGAACCTGATGGCGTGAGCCTGATGGCGTGAACCTGATGAAGTGAGCCTGATGAAGTGAGCCTGATGGCGTGAGCCTGATGGTGTGAACCTGATAGCGTGAGCCTGATGGTGTGAGTCTGATGGTGTGAGTCATACATTTGTACCTCTAACCATCAGACGCCACTTAAATGTGGTAATATTACAGTAATTCACGCTGTTACTACAGGGCCTTGAGACCTATGAGACCTCTGATGCCGTCGACCAGTCCGATGGCATCCAGAGTGGCACGTGAGCAGTCAGTCAGGTGTCCATGTTATATTATATATAAGATAACCTTAGTGTGGTTTGCATTTCTTGCCTACTTTTAGGTGCCTATCTGCTAAAATAGCTTGTTTTAAGGCTTGGTAGTTTTACAATAATACATATCAGTGTTGGCCCAGACTTAAAGTTTCTATATCGGTATTGATATAAAGATGAAAAGTGGTATCGGACCATCTCTTACTGTAACAGTATTTTTTAAAACATTAGTTTTGTGAGTGTTTTTCAGCTTTTAGCTCTGACGTAAGTGGTTCTGGCTGCTGATGATGTAAAATGGTTAACCGCACACATGGATGGAAGAACCTTGGAGTTCTAGATGAGTAATAGGGTGTTATGAACAATAGCCTGGCAGTGTTTCTGTACATATGTATGTGTTTGTGCACGTGAGCTCCTGGTTGTGCGACTGTGAATCTGTCCAGTGCTGTGTGTGATTTACGTTTCCTCCGGCCCGTATCCCGCAGTCTCAAGGTCTCCGGTCTCTCGGAGGATTCTCAGGAAAGCTAAAGTGTTATATTTAGTAAGTCGATAACATTGTGCTGCTCATGTTCTTCCTTGATAAAAGCCAGCTGCTAATAGACTGCTGCATGATTAGTGTGCCTGCAGTGTGACTGGTCAGTTAGACGAGCCCAGAGCTCACACAGTTCCACTGCAGCAGGACAGCTGATGAATTACAGACTAATTTAGGTGCATTTTTACAATATCTGTCAATTAATACTCACGCTGACATGGTGGCGATGTGTTAATGTGTTGTGCTGGTATGAGTGGATCAGACACCTCCCTCCTGAATGTACCATCATGTCTGTGCTTGGTTATTTTGCATGATTTTGCAAGTTAACCAGCCCATGGTTAACCCATCCTGTCAAAGTAGGTGGTTCTTGGCCACACTAAGCTTTAAAACGCACCAGACTCACTGATGATAGTCAGATAGTCCTTGGGCAATAAGGATTGACTGCACAAACTAATACATTGCCATTTGAGTGGTGATTTTCCATTGGGAAAACACAGAAAGGCCTTTTTCCATGCAAGGAAACTTGCTTGCAGCATCCAACTGTGAGGTCTGCAGTCTGTGACGGGGGTTCTGGAGGGTTCGCGAAGAACCAGCTCCATGGAAACGTGCAAGATATGTCGAGAAGGCCGAGGAGAGGCGAGGGCAGGAAGCTTGTAATAGTGCTGTGCTGACCTCATCTCTGGAACAGGCAGTCTCTGTTCCCCTACTGCCTGTCCCACCCTCCACACATGCACACATACAGGCCGGTTCCAGCCATCGCACCAACACACACACACACACATATTCAGGCAGTTCCCTCTTCTGCCTGTCCCACCCTGTTGGGATGCACTGATTCAACGGGGTGCACACACATACACACTCGGATATCCCCCACTGAGCGAGTCTTGGTCATAATGAAAGGGGGAACATATAGGAACAGACCACAGGCATGCAAGAGTTTAGGATCTACAGACTACAGAGAGCTCTCATAGTCTCCTTCCTGGACAGTGGTTCTCCAGCGTCGCCCCTTAGGCTGGCTTCACGTGGTGAAACTTTGAAGTGAAATTCAGTGTCATGAGTGTTTCAAGCAACTAGTTGCGAAATCTCTCGAATTTGTGAAATAAGTGTGACGAAGGCAGCTAATCAACATCCTGATAACGTGTCGCTTTTTGAGCGTATCAGTTCGAGCGATCGATTTTATCAGATCAGTGGAGAAGAAAATAGAAGATGGTTTGTTGGGTGGTTGAAAAAGAGATCTTCCTAAATTGGTGAAGGCCTTGCTGGCGGCAGGTAAGAAAGCAATCACTAGAAAATGACAAGCTAACTTGTTCCTTAAGAATTCAGAACGGTAAATTCGGCCAGATTTGGTCTAAGTGGCCAGTATATATAGACCCCCCGACCAGAATTTATGTAGGTTTTATTGACCTATTTTTTTGTTATTTCTTCTCTTCTTAATCAAAGACTATGCTTCCCCTTTTGCAACGTAAATAGTTGTTGTTGTTGTTTCTTTCTCTCTATTCAAGGAGCTTATCTGAAGGGAAAGTCAGATTTTTTTTTCCCCTCCTTTCCTTCCTTTACATATTCATTTATTTTCTTTATATATTTATTTTATTTCTTATTTGTATTATTTTTATTACTACTGTTAAGTTTTACCTCCCTCTTTAAAAGGAATATTGATTTGGATGGTATTGTCAAAACATGCTTACCATAAGAGGAGCAAAGATGAGAAAAGGAGGTTTGTGTGTATGTAAACAGGTATTTGTGTGTGTATAAGGACATAAAAGTAAACGGGCATTGAAAGGAAAGCACCTCAATAGGCCCACAATGGAACTGTCCTTAGCTATAATTGTGGTGCTGATTGATAATTGTAATTTGGTATTTTCTTCCATGTTCTTTTCAAAAGACTTTCCCCAAAAAAATAAAATAAAAAAGAAAAGAAAAAGAGATCCTCCTGATCGATTTAAGGCAAGGTTGTTGGTTTTTTAGTTGGTTACCTGAGCCAGGAGAACAAGCCTGAGGTGCTCAAAGCCAGCGTGGGCAGCCCTGTCCACAGTGCCTGGGGTGCAGTTGGGGGTTAGGTGTCTTGCTCAAGGGCACTTCAGTCATGGACTGTCAGCCGAGGGGATCGAACCGGCGACCTTCCGGTCACAGGGCTGGTTCCCTGACATCCAGCCCATGATTCTGCAGCAAGTCGGTGACCTCTGCACACTATGCCCCTCAGCATCCGCTGACCCCGCTCTGTCATTTTACGTGGCCGACCACTTCGTGGCTGAGTTGCTGTCGTTCCCAATCGCTTCCACTTTGTTATAATCCCACTGACAGTGGACTGTGGAATATTTATTAGTGAGGAAGTTTCACAACTGGACTTGCTGCACAGGTGGCATCCGATCACGGCACCACGCTGGAACTCACTGAGCTCCTGAGAGCGACCCATTTTTTCACTAATGTCTGTAGAAGCAGTCTGCAGGCCGAGGGGCTCGGCTTTATACACCTGTGGCCATGGAAGTGACTGGAACACCTGAATTCAGTGATTTGGATGGGTGACTGAATAATTTTGGAAGTATAGTGTAGTTTCATATAAGACAATAGAGTACTTCAGCTGCAGATACCTATTGTGTACGGCAGGTTAGGGAGGGTGTGGGAGCACACACTACATTGCAGTGCATGCTGGGAACTGTAGTGCAGCTCATGCTGAATTGGGCTAATATTAATAGAAAATTTAAATCATTTTACCGGATGAATAGGATTGTGCCATGTGCCAGACTTGGCTTGCGGGCTTTGTGTTTGACGCTTGTGTAGAGTATGCCTGTCCTGCACATAGTGTTTCCGTGCTCTAACATTCCCGCTTCTCAGGCTGATTAGTTGGATGAATTATGTTGGCAGAAAACAATGTATGCCGGCTGTGGTCCTCGAGGAACGGGGATGAGGACCTGCACTAACACAGTGAAAGGATTTCTAGGTTTGCCATGATTTCATTGTTTGCAATGCAGCAGGCATTCCAGTGGTTTCAGGTCTCGTCTCTGAGGGATCAGCTGCTGTCATTTGCTGATCTTCTAATTGGCAGACACAAGGCGATGGTGCTCCTCACGTGGTCTTTAAGACTTGATGCACACCTCATGAGTCTGGTCACCAGTGGAGCTCTTGGTCCTGAAGGATATCTAAGGTCTTGTACTTGTGCATGACAGCCGAGCCTTTGAGTTGCTGTATTACTGTAAGTAAACTTGTCATGCGTCTTCAGAAGCTTGGTTGGAGGTGTTGAAGAGCAAGTGAAGGTCTGTTTGAGACACTATTGTACACGTGCGCTTCCGTTCTGCTTCTGCAGTCTATGTGTGTCTGTGTGTGTGTGTCTGCCAGTTGGTGGTGTCTATTTCTGTGTGTGTGTGAAGATTGTTCGCCCTGTGTTCAATCCCTCCTCTGTTCTTTCATTTGGGCTTGAAGTGGAGCGAGAAAGGGAGGGTCCTCGCTCTCAAAGGCCATCTTTTGACTGGAGAGCCTCTGGCTCTGGGTGGCTAAAATTAAGCGAACAGGCCCTCCTTGTCTGTGCTCCATACCCAAGGAGCAGTCCCTGCCTGGGCTACCCTGCTGTCAACATGTTGTTGGCTGGGCAGTAGAGGAGCCTGTTGTGGGGTCATCCAGTCACACCTCACGAGGTTAGCACTAGTAGGGGTGGCTAGTATAGACAGCTGTTTACGCATATATCGTTTTTCCAGTTGGGCACTGACCCTTGTGGGCTGTCGGGTTGAAAAGGTAAGAGGCTTTTTTACCCCCGTACTTAAGCTGTCCAGCCTTAAATGAAATCAACACGATCTTGTGGGGTTCAGGTAGCATAATGCACCGAATGCTTTAGCTGTTACCGTGGTCACTGTTTTCTGTAAATATTGAGAAAGTGTTGCCGAAGGTTTACGAAGTTAAACAGCAGAACATCGAATTGCTGTCATAGAGTTATGATGTTAAAAATTCTGCCGAGTCTTTATCTTTGCTGTGCTTTTCAAGGCAGATTGTTGAAAACTTTCTAACTTGTTATGGAAGTACCAAAAGAAATTTTGGTTCGTTCAGCATTAAATTTCAACGTAATGCAAAGAATCGCTGGAGTCGCTTTTTGTAAATATGCCAAAAAGTAAACACATGACGCACAAATGGAATCACAAGTTTTTGGCATGAGCGATAAAAATACATTGCCTGATACTTTTTAGCCTTCATTTGTTTTTGACAGGCTTTGGGTGTAAAGTGTATAATAGGGAAGAATGAATAGCATGCAGTGCTGGACAGTAACTGAGTATCTGAGTAAATGTAATTAGTTTCTGTACTTTAGTATTTTTGGTGTATCTGTACTGAAGTTTCTCCGTTCTGGACTTTCTCCTTTCACTCCACTACAGTTCAGAGTCTAATATCCGACTTTTTCCTCCTACATTTTGAGAAATCTGTCGTTCCTTTTGGTTTCTGTGTGTATAAAAACGTAACATGTCAAAACGAAAGAAGCGCAAAGCCAGAGCACCAATCAGGGCCCAGCGGTCACTTTGTTTAGAGCTGGTTTTGACCTGTTGGTCATACCGACCCAGTGCAGCACGCGGTTCAACGTCAGCGCAGCAGCGTAAAACTTTGGGAGAGTCTGTTCAACATAAATGATGAACTAACCTAACTTTGTGTAAATAGAGCTCAATATAGAAATATGTCCACATATGCAGTCGAGACTGACGCGGCTTTTTTCTGAATTTCTACAAACACCATTTCATTTTATAGTAAATGAGTTTGGGCTGGTTTATGTTTATGAACAGACGCCTACAGATCAACATAGTAAAGGAGCTCATCTGTGATCCTGAGTTTAAAGCCAGTTTTTATTCAACTTAAACTTGGAACTAAGTTGTAAATAAATCTGAAACTGAAACTTTGCTTGTGTGTAAAAAGTGATTTCAGAGCCACTCGGTTCTCCCTGATGGAAACTGTTTACCTTCAGTGTTTTGTGCTTCTGATCATTTTAATAGACGTCAGCGTCACTAATTAATGACGTTCTATTAAAAGACTGGTTTACCAAGAGAGACGCTGGAGGACTTTCACCTGAAATGAGTTCA
Organism: Pygocentrus nattereri; assembly: GCF_015220715.1. Lineage (NCBI taxonomy): Eukaryota > Metazoa > Chordata > Actinopteri > Characiformes > Serrasalmidae > Pygocentrus > Pygocentrus nattereri. Next base: position 44,591,160 of record NC_051219.1, read on the forward strand.
TGAAGCCAGTCTGGTTATAAAAATGATAACAGGACATCAGAGCCAGAATTCCTCTTTTAGTACTTTTACTTTATACTTAAGTACATTTGAAGGGAAATACTTTAGTACTTTTACTCAAGTGGAGGTCTAAAGGGAGGAACCTCTACTTTTACTGGAGGAATATTTTACCCTGGGGGTCTCGACTTTAACTCAAGTCCATGGTTTGTGAACTTCATCCTCCACTGATAGCTTTTAAGATGGCTGGTTTATTACAACTGCAAGAGTAGCAGAATCAGCCAAGCCGTTGAACAGAGTTTGCGTTGTCCTCCCCATAAACCATCTTTTTCGGAGCCTAATTTGTTCACATATTCCTAATCATATCTCACGTCATTGTCTCAGCTGGTCAGACGTGAGCCTGTTGGATCAGAAAGAGACTGTTCAGGCTGTGGGTGGAGATTTACAGCATAACACCTAACTGTTGTCATGGGACACTCTATAACACTGTGTCCTGCCTGTAGGGAGTTTATTAAGTAATGTAGCAACATTTTGGATTAAATCTGTAATTCTGTGTTGTTTTTGTGTTATGTGGTTACGAGGCTCTTAGGTCCAGCACGCTTATCTCTTCCAGCCTGTGTCCGTGAAAGGCCTGTCGTAATTATTACATAACACACAGTAAAAATTGCCTGATTGCAATTATTCATGTTGACTGTGATTACTTACATCACAGCTAGTCATGTGTCAGTCCTGAGAACAATGCGATCAGGATAATTAACCTTTTATCATATATTATACAATATTATCACACACACACCGGCCACTTTATTAGGTGCACCTGTTCAGTTGCTTGTTAACACAAATAGCTAATCAGCCAATCACACGACTGCATTTAGGCGTGTAGAGGTGGTCAAGACGACTTGCTGAAGTGCAGACCGAGCATCAGAACGGGGAAGAAAGGGGATTTAAGGGGCTTTGAACGTGGCGTGGCTGTTGGTGCCAGACGGGCTGGTCTGAGTATTTCAGAAACTGCTGATCTGCTGGGATTTTCACGCTCAACCATCTCTAGGGTTCACAGAGAACGGTCCGAAAAAGAGGAAACATCCAGTGAGCGGTCAGTTGTGTGGACGAAAATGCCTTGTTGATGTGAGAGGTCAGAGGAGAACGGGCAGACTGGTTCCAGATGATAGAAAGACAACAGGAACTCAAATAACCAACCAGAATCTCTGAGGAACGTTTCCAACACCTGTCGAGTTGTCACTCGAGATTGGAGTTGATGAATCCTTCTATAAAACACTGCATGGAGCATCCTACTGTACTTTAATATATGAGCTACTATACTATTGAACCTATAAATGATGTATCGTATAATCATCAGCATCATGCCACGCCAGGCATTATATAACAGTGCGTAATGTGGAAACATTGGGCCTCTTGTTTATCAGATACACTCGTGATGACAATGATCATTTCTGCTGGCGAGGAAATGAGATTCTTCAGTATATGATAGCATCGAGCTAACGACCGTTGATTTGTTTTCTACACACAGACCGTGAACAAACAAAGACGTTTAGGTGTCCTTTTTTCCTTCGGCTGCTGTAGATATAGAGGGAATCATTCTGTAAATATTTCAACTGAATGCAAGACTAATGGATCTGCACAGGTTAAGTCTGAGATGCTTTCATGCCTTTTCATTAAACTGAGCATTTTTCCTTTCCTAAAACGAGTGAGAGGTGAGTAAAATGTGTTTGTCTGCTCCTCCTTCTGCCGTGCTGTGGCTACATGAGAGAGCAGTAGGAGTTTGTGAAAGGAGAGCTGCTCTGTGTTCACAAAATCCCAGCTTGAAGGTATTCAGAGCGTTACCATGCATGTTTAATTTAAGCAATAGATCTTGAGAGGGAGCGTGTTATCATGGAATAACATCCCAGCTGTGATGATCTACAGCCACCAGATCACAGCCGTGATGTTATTGGTGATAACTCCCTCCTCGAGTGCTCTACTGCTTTAATACAGCAGTTAAATAAATACAGTAAGATACAGTTAATAAAATACAGTTAAATAAAAACTGGCCGTTAACGCGGCGTTTAATATGTTTTAATGTTCAGCTCCTTCCTCCCAATTAGAGCTCCTTAACGAGCAGCTCGTTGCTACGTCAGAGTAACGAGCTCCGCCCACTCGCTGCTCAGCCGGCAGTTCGTTCTCCAGCTCCTTACACTAAATTCCCAAACTGTCGTCTCCACTGAGCAGCTTTTCAGTCGGCAGCCGTGACAGAAGAACAGCTGATCAACCTGGAATCAGCCGGAAATGAACCCAACACCATTCGCCAGACGTGTCTGATCTTCAGAGTCGGACCGAATCAGACTGAGCCGTAAAACTGACCCAATATCAGGTTCAGCTCAGTTTGGTCAGTTTGTCCAGATCAGTATTAATGTTGTTTTGTTCCAGCCGGTCTGTGAAGCTTCTTACAGCCCGTTTAGTTTGGCGAATGGTGTTGGGTTCATTTCTGGCTGATTCCAGGTTGTTCAGCTGTTCTTCTGTCACAGCTGCCGACTGAAAAGCTGCTCAGTGGCAACGACAGTTTGGGAATTTAGCGCCGTCTCGTCTTCAGAGTCGGACCAAATCAGCTGTCGGTCAGATGTGATCTTAACAGCGTCCGTTTTCTGTTTGTGGCAAAGTCAGAAGGAAAAACGTTCAGATGGCTCGAGCGTCTCCTACAGCTGTCAGAGTCGTTGCTTAGCAACGGTGTGGCAATCAGCTACAGCAACAGCAACAACTAACTGTTGTGTAAATTGCGTTATACTGAATTACAAATACCAGCACATGTCCAATCAGAGCAGGTTTGTTTCTGTGTGTTGGTTTGAGGGATGTACATTTATTGAGAGATGTGGGTCTTGTGAAAGCAACATATGTTCTCACTAACTGTTCATTTAAGCTTGATCTGTTTCTGTCGTCAGTTCAGAGCTACTAAATAACAATAACTAGGAAGGAAGCTCAGTTTGGCCTTCTCAGCCAGTTTGGCCACTTTACGTAACTGCTTGTACTTTTATACTTGAATACAGTGGGAAAAAAAGAAGACATTTCAATTGTTAATCGCCAATGCTTGTGACAGTTGATCGTCAGCTAAAATTCCAAGATCCCGACAGGCCTGATCAGTTCCTTATTTTGACGGCAAAGCAAGAAACAAGAATAGAAATAGATTCAAAGATTTCATACAACTAAAGCCTTCCAGTTGAGATCTTCTCATTATTCTGCACATGTGATGAAGCAAATTTTTTAAAATTGACAGCAATGTTCTCTGTAGCCACGTTCACATTACAAGCCTCATTTCCCAAATCCAATCTCTCTGACTCGATGCTTCTCACTCGTTTAGGTCAGTGACTCAAATCTGTCATTAATGTGATGAACCGGCCTGAACTGACCCTCATGAGCTCCTCCTACTCAGTGACGTCACGTGACTGAATCACTGCATCATCAGCACAAACTAACGAGCAGAACGAGCTTCGCTGAGAAGATCATTAACTCTGATCAGCTCTCAGCTTCATTATTAGAGCCAGAAAAAGGTGAAAAAGGTGAGACGAGCTGCTTTTCCACCATTCACAGGCTTTGAGGTCTGTTCGGCGCTGTTGCCGTGGTAACGCTGAATGATGGAGAAAAAGTGCATGAGTTCCGATCTGAGCGTCACGTTAAGGTCACATGGCCACGAATCGGATACGTATCCGATCTAGGACCACATATGAAAGTGGCTCAGGTCTGATTTGAAAATATCAGATTTGTGTCCACACAGCCCTGAAAACACCAGATCTGATTCACATTAGGGCAGGAAATCGGATTCATGCCACTTCAGCCTGATAATTACAGGGCTGTACAGTTTAAATCTGATCCCTTTAGTTTTAAGCATAATCTGCTTGTGTCAGCAACACAATTCTGCAGTGTATTCCAGGCTATCCCTTCCTCAGGAAGCAGGACATCACCGTGTGCCCTATTCACGCTAACTGACCACTCTGCTGGGGTTAGACGGGGTGAGGGAGGGTGTTGGGATTGCCCATAGCTGCTTCCTTAAATTAAAAGTGAATGCCATGTTTTGAACCCCTTATAAACAACCCCTGTGTTCTGCTTTAAAGGAGATACAATACTGGCTCTATCCTCTCAACCAGTCATCTGGTTTGTTGAGAGCAGAAAATCACTCAGGCAGAAATGACCGTCCTGCTTTACATCTGGACGCATGCCTGGCTGCTTGTTTAGATCTTGCTCTTGAAATCAGCCAATCAACAGGGGCTTTTAAAGTGGTGGTCACTTAGTGTGAGCGATTCCACTCATTACCGTCTCATCTTCCAGAGGGTTCTTGAGCATGACCTTGATTTCTGAGCGAGGTAGTGTTATGTTTGTGTGTGCTTGTGCCCAAGTACTGAATGTCGCTCTTCGTTAGCAGCCAGATCTCCCCAGGATGATTCGTAAAGGAGCCGAAAGGTTTCCTTTTGGCTCCTGAACTTCAGGTTAGGTCACGTTACAGCAACAATGCAGAAGGAAGTGAAAATACCAGGCCCTGAACAATCTATTGATATTGGCTGATGCTCGTGGCCCACGGTACCTGTGATGATATCACCAATAAAGTGCCGATAATTCATTTTTTTATGGTTGCATGATTCTTGCAATCCTTCACAAATAGACAGATTTTCAGTGGTTGTGCTATTAGGGAAGCTAATTTAAGTGACTCCCTGTTTAACTGCGTCACAGCAGTACGGGCTGAACCGGAGCAGGAAGAGTGGGTAGCTCCACCCCCTGTGCTATAATATTTATATTATTTATGACTGTGAGTTTCTGCTGTTGGAGTCAATCATATTTGTCAGTAAAACACTGTTTAACCTCTTATTCTCCAGGCTATATTTGGGTTTGTCCATCTGAATTTACACGGTCATATCCTAAGGTGAATTATTCAGTAACTGCATGAAATAAATGTAAATATTTATTTATTTTCTAAAATCTCCCCTCAAATGATCAGAACGTGTGTTTTATGATCTCCACACATCACTACCTGCTTACAATTTACTGCTAAAGTCCAAAAATCTGCGCCGCTCTTTGTGTTGTTCTCTAAAAGTGATGTTTCCAGAGCAGATCACTGAAGAGACGCCGTCTGTTTATAGTTTAGAGCCCAGATTTGGGGAAAAACGGCTCGACTTTCAGTAGAAAAACAAAGTTCAGCTTCTTTTATTATAAGGGTTTAAAATGACGTCACCGTCTATTAGACTGGAGAGAAGAGCTACAGCCTCACACGTCGCCCAGCTTCTGAATGGAGCTCATGGAATATGACCCACCGGTGGTCCCACGGAGTTTACGAGGCTGCCTGAAATGGATCATAAAATTCCAATGTATAGTATAAATTATGTCTGTCATCCAGCTTGTAGTGACCTCATGGCTCGAGCTTGTGTAGATTCTGTTCTCACCTAAGAACAAACCCCAAATAAGAGAACATCAGAATCTTCATGAAAACTGTGTGAGTGGGTAATTCTTCTTTCAAATATATGTTTCCTGCTTTTTCGTGACACTAAATAATGGATATCTTGTACCTTTTGGCTGTTTTGACTGGAAATTAAATAAATGAATGGTCAGGCTCTTTTGCACAGCAGGCTGGTCAATGGAAAACTGTAAAGGTAGTATTACAGTATCTGTGTGTGTGTGTGTGTGTGTCAGAGAGAGAGATGGTGCCAGTCAGAGTGTGTACAATGCAGCGCTGTATGGCATCGAGTGGGCATGCACTGCAACTCTCGCCAGCTGTCCAAACAGTGCCCAGTGCTGGAGGGAGAGGGGAGTGGAAATGAGCTCCCAAACGGAAAAACACACAGCCCAGGACAAAGCTGCATTATCCTGTTAAATAGAGACACAACACAGTGGTCTCGGAGAAAGCTGGTGAAATGTTCCTGTGGGTGAACACTTGGTACGTGTTGATTTTATCACTGTCTGAGGACCCCCAGCTTTCCAAAATGCTTTCAGTCAGAGACGACCTGATCTGATTCCAGCCATCGGCATCAGGCTGGATTAGGTATTGAAGGAAAACGGGAATAAGTTGAATCCAATCCTTAACAGATCTAGCTTGAAAAAGCCCTCATGCACTCTGTGTGATGTCAGAGTTTGAGCCTACTTGTAGATGTTCATCATCAATTAAGTGCCTCAGTTACAAAAGGAGCAGGGTGTATTTTGGTTTGCTTGCCTAAATCGTAAGGCAAATTATTCAGTAGCTGCATGAAATGAAGGTAAATTTTTATTTTATTTATTTATTCTTATAAAATCTCCCCTCAAATGAACAGAACGTGTGTTTTATGATCTACACATATCACTATACGCTTACAATTTAATGATTAATTGTAATTGAAATTAAGATTTTTTTTATTAAAATTGAAAGAAGTTGTGTTAGTAAATGAGGACAAGAAAAACAAGCTACAATGTGGTGAGCATCACCCTGTAAAGCCTGAAATGATCATTCAGAAGGTAGAGGTCTTGGATTGGGCCACATCATAAGTCTTCACACATTAATGTCACATGGATAAGGAGGTCCAGCTTGTCGTTAGGTCTCAAATGGAAAATACTACTCCACATTCAGCCAATGGGGTTTTGTGCTGCAACTGCATGACATAAATACTATGAGCCAGGTAAGTGCATTCATACTGTATCTGAATGCTGCTGCTACACCTATACTAGGATGTCATTGCATGGTTTTGCATGACTCCTTGTCCTAAACAGTGTTGCCTCTTCCTTTCAGTATAGCATTTTATTCACCTTATGTAAAATATTATCAATATTTAAATGGGCATCTCATTTAAAATGGACTGCTCATAAAATGCTTCATTAAGAATCTTTGTACTGCAAGTTTGGCTGATAAAAGGTACTGGAAATGTGCTAGTGTGTTTAATTTACCCCATACAGCTGCCACGTTTACATGCAGTCTGATAATCTGTTAATAATCTGACTAATCGCACAATACGTCCATGTAAACACCTCACTCAGAATAGTCTAGTCCAGTTTCTATCCGATTGATCGAGGTGGGTAATCCTGTAAATAATCAGTTAAATAGAAGAATAATATCCGTGTAAACGTCTGTATCCGATTACATTCCCTATCGGAAAGTTTCAGTCAGTTCTGCTTGTGCGTCGCGTCACAGTGAGAGTTTATACCGTTCAACACAGTGGAACAGAAACTGGCCTGCAGAGGAGACGAAGTTCATGCTCTGATCTTTAAAAGACGGCGGTAGGACGGACGTCCAGCTTATGTGTCTCAGAGCACGACGTCTTCCTCTCGGCCTTCTTTAATAAGGACGTGTGAAGGACGTTTTCCTGAGTCTGACGTCATTTTAAAGCAGCTAAAAACACAATCACTGCTCACTGCTGCTCATCTCACTCTGACTGGACTCACCTGATGCTGGTTGTCATGGTAACGTTCACTCTAAGTGGTTCTCTGCGCGTCATTTTGGATCTGATTACTTGTCCTGAGCATATAAACTGAATTTTCATCAGATTTGTGAGTAGAGTTACAGTTAGGGTTAGTAAACACAGTCTCAGTCTATAATCGAAATGTATTCAATCATATTGGCAAAAATCTTTGCATGCAGTTTGGCTGTAAAGAAGTTCAAGTCATAAAAATTCATAACTGCATCCCAAATTATATGATGAAAATATGGTGACAATAGCGGATAATTCACTTATATCCTCTGAGCTCTCTTTGAATAGTCACATTCAGTGCACATACAATCATCAGATTCATCCACTTGGGGAAGGGATCTGAAGCACAACCGATCCAAAGATTACAGTACCTTAAACCCGTGTGTGGTGTTGATGTGTTTGTCACTCAGTGGTTTGCTGGACCCACCATATTATTGTCTTTTAAATCACTACAGCCATAGAACTTAATGTAAAAATGCCAGATATTTAAAACATCACAGTGTGCAGCGTAGGGTTCTACTTTAGCAGCTGTAGCCAGTCAGCAGCCTGTCCATGTTGTCCACCCTCACACACACTAACAGCAGGCCATGTAGGAGGAGAACCAAAGTGAAGGACACAGCACCTCCTCACTTTTACTCCCCACGGGTTCAGCCCAGCACCACGTGTTGTATTGGCCTGTGCTCAAGATTTCCTTATTTGTGTAAAGAAAAAGACGTAGTGTCATGCCGTCTCTACATCTTACACACATTAACATGTTTTCTTTGTTATTTTGCATTAATGGGTAATAGATTAAATGTTAACCAGCTTTATTTGGAGGAGGACAGTACGGTACTAGCACCGGGATAAAGAGTTCAATGACCTACTCTGTGCATTTGTATATTTGTTGTGATGTCGGCCTCACTTACTTTTCCATAAGTGCTTCTAACAAAAGTTTGGAAAGTCACCTACTCTTCTAGTGCGATAAACATTCAACCGAAGGAGAGGAGTCTTCAAATGCTTGATGGGCAGATCATGTGTGAAATGATCAGCATTAACACTGGCCAGGACTTCAGGGATCACTGGAGTGGACCTGTTGCTGCATGTGATCTCTCTGCTCTCCTGTCTTAAGACGAGGTGTGTCACAGTGAGATTAACTCTGTTACGCCAAGGTTTTGTCCTTTGAAAGATGAGACGCTCTGCTTGAAGGGGAAGCTCTAACAAGATCGCAGAGGTACACGCAAAAATGAGAGATGGTGACGGATGCAGTCGGAGAAAACGGGATGCGGTTCCTTGGGTCTCTAATGGGTTTTTCCTTTGTGCAGGCAACGAAAGGAGAGCCCCATGTCTTTAAAGAAAAGACCTTTAAGAAGAAGCGTCAGTGTGGGGTGTGTAAGCAGAGTATAGAGAGCCTGGGCTCCTTCTGCCGAGGTGAGTCTTATTGCCTTTGTTTTTTTTAGCACACTAAGACAACTTCATTGACTTTTGAGCCGATTTACAGGTTCTGGCTGCTCTTAAATGATTAGCATTCAGTAGTTAGTGAAAGTGTGGCTTGGGGAAACGTAGTTCAGGAACCTGTTAAAGAACTTTGGGTAACACTTTCTATGAATGTCATGTTTGTAAGCATCTATAAACACATTCATAACATGTTATAATGCATTCATAAGGTATCATAACCATGGCTATGGATATTTATAATAATGCATTACACATTATAGCCATGTTCATTATCAATTATGAATTGCTAACATAATCCATTATAAGTACGGTTCATAGCAAATTATAAGAGCTCATAAGCTGTATTAGTCCGCTCTCAGTAAAGTGAAGCATACTGGACTAAAGCCTCCTCCAGGGTTCAGACTGAGGCTTCAAGTTGAAGAATTTACTGAAGGATTTAATGAAACACTAAAACACAATAAAGCTCATTACAGGCTTCAAATGTCAGAGTTTAAACTGGAGCAACATCAGAGGTGTTTTGGTACTTGGTTTGCTGTGATGTAATGTAGTGAAGCATTTAAAGTGGGACGCTGGGCGGACGGTGGACGGCCTGTTTGGAGCATCAAAACATTCAGGACTGAAGCCCTGAAGATGCAGCTCTAACAGCCCCAGCGCCGAGAAATAAAACACTAGAAATCTCAGTAAATAAACTTCATATTTGTCTTTATGCTCTCCAAGCTGGGACTGACTTCTTTGGCACTGACGTTATAACATGTTATTAACACTATTCATAATGCATTATATTAACAATCCATAATGCGTAATAAGCATGGCTATGAAGTGTAATGCACTGTAATTCATTTTTATAAATATTTATAGCCATGTTTATAATGCCTTATAAATGCATTATAAAATGTTCATAGAAAGTGTTACTGAATTCTGATTAGCATTCTCCTGCTGCTCTTTGTCTAACTAAATCTGTGCATTGTGTTCTCTCTGTCATCTGCAGTCTGCAAAACAGCCACTCACAAGAAATGTGAAAGCAAGGTAAGGGTTTGCTGTGTTTACATTTTACCTAAAGTTGCTTTCTTGCACCATCACCCACCAACCGTCTGCACACCGACAATGGCAGGCGTAAAAAGGCATGATATCTCAGTACACCCCACAGCTAATTCTCTCTGAAGACCCCTATGCCTCTCTCTCTCACTCTGAAGGCTTCTATGTCTTGGGGCTTTGCTGCTGCCAGCCGTGCCCGAGCCCAGGGCTGCTCTTGTGAAAGGTTCTTTGATAAGAGCGCTGAATGCCAACTCTGGCCGCTGGCTGACTTGGCACACCTAGTCACATCAGAGCTGCAGAAGCCAGTAAGCTGCAGTTTTAGGCCAGGAATGCATGCATCACGCTTTGGAAGACGCTATTGTATCTGGTTAGAGAATCATTTGGCCACTGATGAATCAGTTGGTCGTTCACTGGCATAGATCTTTTCCCTCAGTTAGAAATGATGCATTGGAAAATGGATTGTTTGACTAAGGCCCAGTCCCATTTCTTATTTTTACCCCTACCCCTTCTTTACAGAGCTACAGGGCAGTGGTTGAGATCTTCCCTCTGAAATGAGACCCTCTAATAAAAGAGCATCACTTCATTAACAGCTACTAGCGCCGCTCTGTAGGCGACCCTGCCCGTCTGCAGGGACAGCAGAGGAGGGGAAAGTTCAGCTCCTCACTGCTGGGCTTTAGTTACATTTAGGGATCATACGCCTTCAAAGAGGAGGGCAATTATTTATTATCACCCCCCCTAATTCTTCAGTGATGTGAAGCTGAAGTCAGAGATTCTCCAGATTCTTGTTTGAATTTTTCTGTTCCACCTTAAATGGAGCAGCTGTTCCATTCTGGCTTTTCAGGCGTCAGAACTGATGGACTATTTAAGGTGGAACGGGAAGTTTAGCCAACTAGCTGCCGAGACGTTAGCATGCTGTTAGTGATTTTTTTTATGCTTGTTATGAAGAAAAACGACCAGAATCCACTGAAACCACATTAAACTGAGATAATATGATGGTTATTGTGATTTTTTAACAGAGAAAATTCTCACATTTGTGGGTTTCTTTGGTCTCTTGTTCTCCGTCTCGCCGGCTTTTCTGTTTTTCTCGTATCTCTCTGTTTGGAGTCTCTGAGAAACCTCCGTTTGGAGGGTCAAGTAGCCCCAACACTTCACCTCACCCCTCTATCTCAACTAGAATCGGGACGCCCTACACCCTAGACGAGAGCACCTAAAACAGAGGGCTAAGGGCTCAGTGGTAGGGGCGAGGGGAGAAATGGGACTGGACCTAAAAGGCAAACAGTCAGTTATTATGTTTTGCGGAAGCGGTCATTGTTTTGTGGACTATTGCATGGTCTAGGTGTCAAGACAAAGACCTGGATTTGGTAAAGACCTCTTGCTAATCTCTGGGGCACATCTAATCCCTGTTCCACTGCATGGCTTGTCAGTCTTAGCGTGTTATCATGGCTTACGCTTTAGAGGCATCCTAACAGCTTAATCCAAGGAAGGATGATAGTCTGACTGATCTTTTGTCATGATTTGGCTCTAATCTGCCCTCATTGACCATCTGGGAGAGCACGAGAGCAGCTAGAGTCAAGACTGACGATAATCTGTTTTTCCCTGACGGTGCTCAAACATTTTCCCAGTATTCACCTTAAGTCGTTCCCTCTGTATTTGTTCCAGGGCTGCAGGGATTCTGCAAGGTTGCTTGGACAGTGTTGTTTATGAAGGAAGTCGATTGAGTCATATACAATACTGTGCAAGCCAGAGACCAGCCTTTCACTCGTTTAATTTCCAGTCAGAATTGCCATTAAGTACAATGTTTTTCATTTTTCAGCATCAGAAAAAAATTGGAAGCACATTATTAACAGAAAACTACACAAACGCCTCTAACACCAAGAACAATATCAATTCTATCAGTATTTATTTCGTCCACTCTTTAGTTCTGCGCACCCTCTACTGACCCTTTAACCCTTCCATCCTTCCAGATCTCCAAGCTTACAAACTCCAGTCTTGAGATGAGTAAAAAACGTAGTCAGTGACATTTTTACCCCTCGAAAGAGACACTCAACCACCCAAACTCGCCTTAGATGCCTTGCAAATGTCTTTCTCATGTGCATCTAAAAAGGCTAAAGGAGATGTTTCTGAGGGGAGCAGATATCAGATAGACCTTACTACAGATCCTAAAACACCCCGAGGTCTTTGAGAGGATATGTAGCTGTCAAGAAGCTGTTACTGAAAAAAGAAAACATTACAGCACCACAGTCTGTGATGTGGAATTAGGTTTTATGGACTGAATGAGATTTGAGATCTGTCTACAACCGTCTGTCATCGTCAGCATGATGGAGTGCATCTGTGCAAGCTTGGGGATCTGTAACCGCGTCTGGAGTTTGAATTTTGGTCATGAATGTTGATCAAAACAAACAAATTTGAGTACTTCCTGTTATATTTGGAGGGAAAGTCACTCCGCTCAAGATAATGACCCCGAGCTCACTGCTGAGAAGATTAAGACAAACCTATTAAACAAAGAAGCTGCTGGTTTTCTCGGAACAGTGGGCTGGTATGGGATTACTGGATGAGCAGAAAGTACAACAAACTTCTAAGACTGAAATTCGGAGGGTGGAAAAAATGCCCCTGCAAGTTTACTGCAGTAGGCCCTTTTCACAAGAAATGGAGGTGTGTAAACGCTGAGTAAACAAGCTCCGTTTCTAACCTCAGAAATACAGGCGCTTGTGTCACTTCAGCCTCCACAGAAAGGTGAGTCACTTTATCTGTGTCATAGATTGAAATCCGAGGATGCGTCTAGAACTGCTGGAGAACCGAACACACAACAATGTGGGAGGCCAGACTAAATAAAGGATATAAATGATTCGTGGAAAATCTCCACAGCTGTCAGAGCGCAGTAACGTCAGCTGACGTCTGGATACGTCATGTTAGCTGGAGATGCTGAAACAGCTCTCTAACCATAAACTAGTTAAAGGGGCAAAGAGCTAAACGCGCACATCCCAGCAGGGGGCGCTCCGGGTCATCAGGGTCAGACATTTCATTTGCGTTTATAAGCACTCCAGCTGGTTTCATGATACGTTTAATCTGCAATGAAAAACTGTCAAACACTAAAACATCGCGAAGCTGAAGAAGCTTCTTGAAGAAGCTTCAAACATCTACTCTACACCGAACACTCGCTCTCAGTTTCTGACCATCTTTGAGGGAGAGAGTGAAAACTGTTCCTCTGAAAGCGGCTGAAGCAGCAACTTTAAAGCACAAACTGCATTCAGTGTAATATTAACTTGTTAGACAGCAGTGCTGAGGTTCTTCTTCTCTATATAACCAAGTTTATTCCTTTATTAATTGCACAATCTTGTTTTCCTCTGCGCAAACGTAGATGAGGCTGTTTTGCTTCAAGCTCTAAGACCTGAGTGATCTGTACACGCTCTGCTCATCAGTGTTGCTGTTGTAAGTGCTCAAGCGGAAGCAGCGTTTCCCTGCAGGGACAGGGTACAAATGCAGAAATATGAATATATGTTCAGTTACTGAGGCTTCTGGACAATTTTATGCTTAACATGCTCTGTGCTTTTCTTCCTGATGGCCTTAATGGCCCAAAGAAAGTCGGTCTCAGGGACTACTGGGCCTCTATTGTTCCGTCAAACCGTAAAAAGCAATTGCTTGTTGCATAGACTGAACTTTTATTTTGGCAGCGCAGTGATGAAAGCAAAATTAAGGAAATTATAGAGGGCATAGTTGTTCAATTGCAGTTATAGTTTGAATAATAATGAATAGATTCATTGATTATCGTCTGTCATAATGATTATAATCATGCGTGCTGGTTATTACTTGCTGCTTTAGCTCCGGCTGTTGGCTGTCCTGCCTAGCTGGAGCCTGGCCACTGTGGTCTCAGTCATTCCGCTGTGATCGGGATCATCTCGGTGGCAGAAGGGAGCGGCCGCTGTCCCCTGGGGAACCGGCAGGGACCGAGACCTTTTCAGAGCTTTATGGCTCCTGTGGAACAGGGACTGCATCTCCAGCTCTCGACACCTCAGCGAGAGGCTGAACAATGAGACGCTTTTGAAACATTTCACCCCGCCTAGATTAGAGGAGACAAAGCAACCTGGCATGTCTTGATGCCAGTGGGGCAGATCAAAGTAAAGTCTCAGGGGCCTTCGTGCTGCAGTGTGCATCAAGGTTAAAGAAAGCGAAGACACCCGATGCTGAGTTGACTCAAGAAAAGCCATTAGAGGCACAGCCAGAAAAACTGTCTGCTAAGTGATACGTCAAACCCAGCATCTCTTTCTAATGGTGAGTCATTATATTACTGTGTTTAAACCGAAAGACGACTTTGTTTAACTTCAGTCATGCTTCTCGCTGCCAACTACATGAAGCTGTACAGCCCTCGGCAGGCCGTGACCGTAAGCCCCTATCCCCTCCTCACTAATACCGAACATCCACTTGGAGGAGAGTCAGCTGTTTCCTGTTGCTCTGGTGAGCTTCTGTGCGCTCTCCAGGTCCCTGACGCATGATTCGATTTGAATGCTCCTCCGTCGGCTTCCACACATCACTGCCTTCTTTAATGGCAAGCGGACCTTGGGGTCAAAAAAATCTTATTTACACAGTTTTTCTTTAACGCTAGATGGAGTCTATCAGCCAGGACTTGCTTGACGTCTGACATGTGTTTCTTTACTTTAGCAATAATGCTGCAAATACCAGTTGGCGGTGTGCAGACTGGAAGCATGAATGGCTTCAAACCGCAACCGGTTGTTAAATCGGCTCCAACAGACTTGATTGTGTGGTTTCTGACACTGTATTGGATACTGTCGCCTGAAAACATGGACAAAAGTACTTTGCGTAGGTAAAATAGCGGCTGCCGGCATTTTGAAGCCTTTACTTTCAATACTTTTGTCTGCTGTTTTTGTCGATAACAGTAAGGCCACGTTCACGTTATCCGATTTCCTGCCCTAATGTGACTCAGATCTGGTGTTTTCAGGGCTGTGTGGACACAAATCTGATCTTTTCATGTCAGACCTGAGCCACTTTCATATGTGGTTCTAGACCAGATGCGTATCCGATTTGTGGCCATGTGACCTCAATGTGACGCTCAGAGTTCATGTCATTCAGCGTTACCATGGCAACAGTGCCGAACAGACGTCAAAGCCTGTAAGCGGTGGAAAAGCAGCTCGTCTCACCTTTTCCTCCTCCGTCTGGCTCTAATAATGAAGCTGAGAGCTGATCAGAGTTAATGATCTTCTCAGCGAAGCTCGTTCTGCTCGTTAGTTTGTGCTGATGATGCAGTGATTCAGTCACGTGACGTTACTGAGCAGGAGGAGCTCATGAGGGTCAGTTCAGGCCGGTTCATCACATTAATGACAGATTTGAGTCACTGACCTAAACGAGTCTGAACCTTTGAGTCAGAGAGATCGGATTTGGGAAAGGAGGCTTGTAATGTGAACGTAGACCCTGTTCATATCTGGTCATTTCATGTGTCTTGAGTATCAGGGTTGCATCTGAAAAGGGCTTATCCACATAAAATGCAGTGGTATGATAGCTCAGACCACTTCAGGAGGAGGCAGGGTTTGATGTTAATGATTGTCTGAATGCACTGGGCAACTAAAATGAATTCAGTATAGTAGTTGAAGGTCCACTGACCACTGACAGTCGACTGTGGAATATTTAGTAGTGAGGAAATTTCACGACTGGACTTGCTGGACACGGCACCACGCTGGAATTCACTGAGCTCCTGAGAGCGACCCATTCTTTCACTAATGTCTGTAGAAGCTGTCTGCAGGCCTAGGGGCTCAGCTTTACACACCTGTGGCCATGGAAGTGACTGGAACACCTGAATTCAATGATTTGGATGGGACGGAATACTGGCGAGTCAGGAAAGATGTTGAGGCAGCTGGTGGTTTCATAGTCTTGATACTGTCAAATATTTGCTGGAATTCCTTAGGCTGTCTTTCTTGTCAGCACCATCAGTTGTAATTAATTGATCCTCTAAGGACTGAAGTACTTTGAAAGCTCAGCACTTGCTAAGAAAGTATAAAAGGCAGTTACAAAATCGGATAACGGTTAGTCTTATAGCTCTAATCACAGATTTGTACATTTTCAAAATACCTCACATAATGGACGTTTGGTTGCAGGCTAAGAAGTGTTTCCTTTTCATCCGACCCATTTCCTCAGCACCTTAATATCTGATCAAATTCCAATCTAAAGACCACCACCCACTCAGGTCAAGCAGCTGACCGCAACCGGTGTTTGTCTGGACTGACTCCGTGCTGTGATGAGTCAGGGATGATCCTGGTCTATTTATATCAGGCTGATTTTCGGTGGAACAGTCCCCCCATTAGATGAGTCGACTGCTTCAAAGGTGCATCTGCAAACAATTCAGTGAGCAATAAGCATCTTTTAACCACAACCACTGTTGCCCAAGGCGCTGAGACAGACCGGCTCATGCTTCATGGCCCTGGTAGTATCTTCTGTCTTTTTTTTTTTTCTTCAGTGTTTTTCTCGAATAGCGCTTCCTGAAAACAAAGATAGAACCAGGATTGTTGTCTGTGCTCTTCCTCTGTTGTGTGTCTGGGCGAGTCTGGGTCATGGTACGCCCTTGTCTCCAACCTTAAACCACAGGAAAGGATCTCGGGGCCCATGACAAGCAGCTGGCTCATCTCTAGCATAAGGAGCCACTCCAGTTACACGCACACTCATAGGAAACTCAGCTTTATTTCAGCGCGTTCCCCATATCCTGGGAGCGCTGGGATCTTATCTGTGTGGCAGAGTGGAAAATTCAGTCCATGGAGAGACAGAGAGAGGAGCAGAGAAAGGACGAAATGGGGGAAAGGGGGGAGGAAGGATTAAGGCTTAACGAATGTCATTGGTGTAAAGCGGTCGGTGTGAGGGAGGAAGAAACATTTCCGCCACAGGCAAAAAAAGATCCTCATTTCCTGCTGCACTTTGGAGGGGGGGAGGCTGTGGTGGCAGTGCTGGGTGACCTGTCCCAGCGTAGGAAGGACCAGGTCAGACAAGAGGGACGCTACTTCCAGTAACCTCATCACAGTAGCACTCATGTTTACAGTCTCATCAGCTCCATGTGTTTCCCCAGCTTGTGTATTCGGCCTTCCCGGGATCATACTGGTAAAACTGAACGAGTGAGAGGCCAGTGAAGCTTGGTGTTGGCAGATTGGCAGATGGCTGCTGTGTAGACAAAGACTAGTCGAGCTGATGATTCACTGATGACACACAAAGGCCACCAGGTCATTAAGATCAGCGTGTATACTAAGGCCCAACCCCCATTCCTATTTTTACCCCTACCCCTTGATTTCGAGTGTCACCCCTTGTTCCTGAGCTACAGGGCAGTGGTTGAGATCTTCCTCTGAAATGAGACCCTCTAATAAAAGAGCATCACTTCATTAACGGCTACTAGCGCCGCTCTGTAGGCGACCCTGCCCGTCTGCAGGGACAGCAGAGGAGGGGAAAGTTCAGCTCCTCACTGCTGGGCTTTAGTTACATTTAGGGATCATACGCCTTCAAAGAGGGGGGCACTTATTTATTATCACCCCCCCTAATTCTTCAGTGATGTGAAGCTGAAGCTCAGAGATTCTCCAGATTCTCATTCTGATTTTCCCGTTCCACCTTAAATGGCGCAGCAGTTCCATTCAAGCACTTCAGGTGTCAGAACTGATGGACTATTTAAGGTGGAATGGCAACTTTAACTAGGTGGCAACCAAAAATATTAGCGATTATTTTCTGTTTTTTTATGCTTGTTATGAAGAAAAGTACCATAATACATTGAAATAACATTAAAATAAGATAATATGATGGGTATTGTAATTTTTTTAACAGATTTATACATTCGACTAGACCAGAGGTCTCAAATCTGGACCCTGAATCCAGTTCCTGGTCTTGGATTTTGTAATCAATGGTAGCGACTTCACTAAATGGCCAGTCAGGTCATTATATCAAGTTCAGTTCAATTAACCACCAGTGATTACAAAATACAGGACCGGAAACTGGATTCAGGGTCCAGATTTAAGACCTCTGGTCTAGTCTATAGATCTGTAAATCTACTATTCACCATAACATCAGTTCAGGGGCCAGTGAGTGGTGAAACTGACCGAGAAGCACTGTAGTAACACTGACATGGTGGTGGTACGTTGTGCTGGTCTGAGTTGATCAGACACAGCAATGCTGCAGGAGTTTTTAAATACGTCAGTGTCGCTGCTGGGCTGAGAACCAAAAACATCCAGCCAGCGTCCTGTGGGGTGCGTCCTGTGACCACTGATGAAGGACTAGAGGCTGATCCACTCTGACCAGCACAACACACACTGACACACCACCACCACGTCAGTGTTGCTGCAGTGCTGAGAATGACCCACCACCCAAATAGCACCTGTGAGGGTCCATGGGGGTCCTGACCACTGAAGAACAGGGTAACAGAGTATCAGAGAAACAGATGGACTACAGTCTGTAACTGTAGAACTACAGAGTGCAGCTATACAGTCAGTGGAGCTGATAAAGTGGACAGTGAGCGGAGAAACGAGGAGGTGGTCAGAATGTTATGCCTGATGGGTGTATATCCAAAGCCTATCCCAGCAGAAGGCAGGCGGAAGGCAGGGCACACCCTGGTCAGGCTGCCAGTCCATCGCAGGTCAACTGGGAGCACCTGTGTTAGATAACGATTAGCGCCCATAAGCACCGAAAAGAATTCGGACTTTTTTGAAGCGACGGAAATATGCATTAATCAGTAAGAGCTCAAACAGTTTACAGTGCATCATCAGAAAACGATCGCTGTCTGTGGTGGACCGTAGATGTTGGACCATGTCTCCATGTCTACAAAGTCCGTGAACTCTTCCAGGACAGCTGAAGCTGGAGTATGGGAAATATTGCGGAATCTCTCCAGCTGACATGGGATTTTTCCACTGTTGATATCGCTTGATTGTGTTTTTGCGTCTTCAGTGTTTTTTCGGGAGGAGGAGTGTATTTACTTGTGTTTATTTTTGTCTTGACTTGTTCCTCTTTGAATGGCTGCTTCTCCCTGGTGGGTTTGTGGTTCCTGTTTACGCTGGCATCATGACAATAAGGGGAGTATAATAATTACAGCCTAAAGAGCGATGTGTGTGGGGGGGGGGCAGGCTGAGAAAGACAGAAGGACAGGGATAATTAAAGAGTTTATCTGCAGGGAGATGATGTCGCTGTGCTAGATGTTGCCCACTGGAGTTCACTAAAGGACTTGGCGTTGAGATGCCCACTTAGGAAGCTCTTCTGTTTTTTAATCCCGGCTGGCCACTGAAGGCTTTAGCCCAATGCTGGTGTTGAAACTCCATGAGCCACAGGGAGGAGATGAACACTTAGTCATGCTTGTGTCGATGAGATTTCAGGCGGAAAGTGTGGATTGGAGATGTTTGAATTGTGCAGACATCACCATGGTCACCATGGAATCCGGCTACAGAAGTCATTTGTTCTAGTCTGATAAATGTAAATGAATGAAATCCAGACTTTTTTGATGGTGACCCTCTACTGCACAATTACTTTATCTCAATATTACAGAAAAACACACACATCTTCTAAGCCGCTTCTCCCTCAGGGTAGTGGGGGGTGCTGGAGCCTATCCTAGAAGTCATCGGGAGGAAGGCAGGATACACCCTGGACAGGTCACCAGTCCATCGCAGGGCAGACAGACGGACACATTCACACCTAGGGGCAATTTATGTTTGTGATCATTTACTTTTACGGCATTTGGCTGACGCTCTTGTCCAGAGCGACTTACAGTTTGGTCATTTTACACAGGGAGGCCAAGGTGGTGTTAGGAGTCTTGCCCAAGGACCCTTATTGGTATAGTGTAGGGTGCTTACCCAGGTGGGGGGATTGAACCCCAGTCTACAGCGTAGAAGGCAAAGGTGTTAACCACAACACTAACTAACCACATTTACCATGTCCAGCTGGCCTGACTTCATGTCTTTGGACTGTGAGAGGAAACCCAGACAGACACAGAGAGAACATGCAAACTCCACACAAAAGGCCCTGGTTACCCGGCCGGGGAATCGAACCCAGGCCCTAGTTGCTGCGAGGCGACAGTGCTACCCACCACGACCCTATGCTGCCCTAATTGTGGAAAAAGGTCATTTATTTCGAGAGGACAAATAATTTATGAAATCACATGATTCTTAGTATGATGTTGTTATTACCATACATTACAAATACTAATTGACAATGTAGTCATTTAATATTTATGAATATTGGGTCGTATGTTTTTACTAAGTATAAGTTGGATTTGCTTGGTCTCGCTTTTTAATAAAATGTTTTTAGAGAAAAATTAGATTTTATTGTGCTTTTTTTTTTTCTTCTTTTTAGAATTTATGGTTCTGTGGTATGATTGCACATTGTTGCCATATGGCAACAATTGACCAAATACCCCACTTCAAAAATATATATATATTTAAAAATATTTCCATTATTTAAGCAATTTTAAATGATGAAAACACATTAAAACATTTTTATCATGTTTATGATAATTGCTGCAATAGAGGGTTAAGTCTCTCGTTCTCTAACATCTGCATCGGTTTAATCTGGTCTGAGATTTTGGTCCAAACCAGAAAAAAGCCCAAGAATTTTTATGTGCTGGCTGAGCCTAACAAGATTTGGCTGAACCTGGCCTGATTTGAACCACGTAGTCATGTCTGAAACTGATCCGAGCTCAAAAAAACTGATATAAACCAGCCCATCGTTACCCAAAGCGGTAGAGGAAACTTAGGACAGAGCTTGTTACTGTACAGTCACAATAATAGCCAACATTAGATCACAAATCAATATAAAATAAAACAATAAATGGAGTTTTAGACCTCAAGACCTCAAGTTTGGGAGGAGGAGCTTGCCTGTAACTCCTCCTCTTTCACATTCTATACCCTTTAAATTCTCCTTTCAGTTTCTCATGATCAGTAATTATCATCCTTCCACCACCTTGTCTCATCCCAATCCTCCACGACTGCTCTCGCTTGCCGAGTGACGGGGGGGTCCGGCTTCCCTGATCACAGCAAAGCCACCCAAAACTCTTGCCCAAGCTTCATAGAGTTTCCCCTTCTGTCTCAGGCTCAGTTGGGGTCCAAATATAAGCTGTCCAATTGAGTTTAAATCCTGCTTTAACCAATTTATTCATCAAGCAATGCTGTCGAACTACATCACAACAAACTGGACAAACTTTCCATACTCAGCTGTTTTCAAGACATGTGGTGCTGATATTTGCCTTTACCTGTTTAATCCTAAAGCTCTGTTTCTTTACATAGAACATATCACACATACATACATACAGCATAGCGCTCCCTTTGGCCAAAATAAACAGCCCTTTGGCTGCACTGGGCTGTACTTTCCTGAGTCTAAATTTAGTCAACAACACGAATGTCTGACTCCAGCCTGCCAGGATGCTGCTGTGATTTATTTGGACAGTGATGGACAATGACGGTGGCAAAATTGGGGTTAAAAAAAAAAAAAAAAACCTTGTTATATAATAGATATTATACAACAGTTAGTTCTGGCCACGCGAGCTGGTTGGTTGAGAAGTGTTCTAACTGTGCTGTTATTTCACCAGAACACCATAATCACGTTTTTTTTTTTCTTTCCACAAAAATGTATCACTCTGGTGAGACACTGTTGCTAAGCAACGACTCTGACAGCTGTAGGAGGCGCTCAGGCCATTTGAACGTTTTCACTTCTCACTTTGCCACAAACAGAAAACGGACACTGTTAAGACCACATCTGACCGACAGCCGATTTGGTCCGACTCTGAAGACGAGACGACGCTAAATTCCCAAACTGTCGTCACCACTGAGCAGCTTTTCAGTCGGCAGCTGTGACAGAAGAACAGCTGAACAACCTGGAATCAGCCGGAAATGAACCCAACACCATTCGCCAAACTAAACGGGCTGTAAGAAGCTTTACAGACCGGCTGGAACAAAACAACATTAATACTGATCTGGACAAACTGACCAAACTGAGCTGAACCTGATATTGGGTCAGTTTTACGTCTCAGTCTGATTTGGTCCGACTCTGAAGATCAGACCCGTCTGGCGAATGGTGTTGGGTTCATTTCTGGCTGATTCCAGGTTGTTCAGCTGTTCTTCTGTCACAGCTGCCGACTGAAAAGCTGCTCAGTGGTGACGACAGTTTGGGAATTTAGTGTAAGGAGCTGGAGAACGAACTGCCGGCTGAGCAGCGAGTGGGCGGAGCTCGTTACTCTGACGTAACAACGAGCTGCTCGTTAAGGAGCTATAATTAGGAGGAAGGAGCTGAACATTAAAACATATTAAAGCCGCGTTCACGGCCAGTTTATTCATTTCTTACTGTATTTATTTAACTGCTGTATTAAAGCAGTAGAGCACTCCAGGAGGGAGTTATCACCAGTAACACTCTCTTTCATATCCTATTGCTTAATGATATTCAGTTGTGACAAAAATGTTTCAAACAAAACTCTCATATCTTGATACCTCAAAGTAGTCCCCCTTTTTGTTGTTTTAGACTTTCATGCATACACATAGGCCTCAATTTCAGTTGTTTATTTTTATGTAATCATAAAAACATAGTGTCTTTTTGATGATGCAGCCAGGTGTGTCCAAACTTTTGACTGCTACTGTATGTATGTGTGAACATCTGTGTACACAGTTGTGTGTCTTCCTCTATCAGCACGTCCTCATGCCTTTAAAGCATCAGAGGCAGCCTTGACTTACCAGCCGCCCCTCAGGGACACTTACAGCTTGTTTTGTGAGGTCATAACCCCACGTTGGGCCTCTAGAGGACTGGTCAAGGCTTCAGAGTTGCAGAAAAACAGATCTGCAGTGCCCTGGTTGTACTTTCGTTATTGCACCATAACAGGCCACAGCAGAGGAATGAGATTTATACTGGTCGCATTTCTGGTTAGCTATGACTCAAACACTCCACAGGAGAAACGTGCACGAGTTTAGACTCATAGTAGAGTTTTGTTTTGCTAAACTATTCAAATATAAGAATTCAAGATTTATTTAGCACTTTTAACAGTGGACAGCATCACAAAGCAGCTTTACAGAAAGTCCAAGCCCAAAGGGTGAAAGTGGCAAGGAAAAACTCCATAAGAGCAAGAGGGGGGAGACCTTGAGAGGAACCAAGACTCAGAAGGGGAACACGTCTTCCTCTGTTTGATACCAGATAGCAAAATGAGTACGTGAGAAATTCAGGGTGATTCAAAAAGATTCGTCTGGTTTCAAAATGATTTCACTTGTAAATCATCACAGATCAGTGCAGTGAGCTGTAAACGGTTTAAATGAGCATAAAGTTTATTATGTAGTTCTACAAGGTCTCAGTCTGAACCTCCTCCAGCTGTACGGACGACATCAACACCACAGTCAAACTCATCCCAGACTGGACTGAGCGCGTCGGGCGTCGCTGCTCTCACGGCTCTTTCAGTGGGATTTCGGAGATCATCCAGTGCTGTGGAACCAGCGCCGAACGCTCTGAGCTGCTGGAGCTTCACTGCTGATGAAAATCCCGCTGCTCAGTTCTGACGGATTCACTCTTATTGACGTGGAGAACGCAGAACATTCTGCTCAGGGGTCTCAGCTCCTCTCAGACTGAAGGAGCCGGTCAGAAACTCTATGACCCCCTCTTACAGTTGGATTGTGATTGGTTCCTCGGCGCCTCACGGCTGTAAAAATATGGTGCTTTGAATTCGGATGAAGCTTTTTGAATCACCGTGTATAATTAAAGAATAAGATTTGACAATTAATATTCATCAGTGAATCTAGAAATGAGCCTGTCATTGGAACTAACCAGTGATAACCTGTGGCTGCTGTTAGAGGCCTATCAAAGCAACAACTGAGAAATAGATCTGGGGCAGTCGTGGGCTGGAGGTCAGGGAACCAGCCTCGTGATCGGAAGGTCGCCAGTTCGATCCCCAGAGTTGACAGTACATGACTGAGGTGCCCTTGAGCAAGACACCTCACCCCCAACTGCATCCCGGGCACGGTGGATAGGGCTGCCCACCTCTCCGGGCAAGTGTGCTCACTGCCCCCTAGTGTGTGTGCTCACTAGTGTGTATGTGGTGTTTCACTTCACGGGTGGGTTAAATGGGACTAATAAGGGTCTCTTAATCTATGAAAACCAGTGCAATTAGAAGCACGTCACATGGAAAATGAGAGTTAAACCCCTGAACCAGTTACAAAACTGCATTTACGTTCTCTGTGCACAGGTTTGATTCTTCAAGTTTGTCTTTTTTTCATTTACTTTGATGTTAAGTAATGCCACAAAATGACCAGGATGTTTTTTTCTTTCTGACGTTTTATCAAATTGAAACCATAATAAAACACGTCCTCTTCTACTTCCGAACACAAATGTGGTGTTGACTGAAAATATGAATCCACCTTCTTCACCGAAGTGTCGGCTAAACGAGCTACGAGTGGTAATTGCGACTTCTAAGGGTCACAGCAACAAACGCCCTTCTCAGATGTGTCGCGTCTTGTGGTACAGATTCAGCTGGGATCCACAGCCGTGATCTCAGGATAGTCACGCACTGATACATGGCTTGTGGAGCTTCGCTCTCAGCGCTCAGGAGTAAAGTTTTAATGACCGCCACAGATTAAACATGCGGTTGGCAGCGTCGTGGCTCGAGAGATGATTAAGAAATAGTGAATTAATGGTGGAAAATCCCTTCAGGCCGAACGCGGCGGCCTTTCCCTGGAGTGCAGCATTCCACCCTGACTAATCTCGCTAATGACACTGTTTACACCAGAGGCCATGTCTGCCCTCCCTCCCCTCCCACGCTTCCTCCACCCCTCCATCCTTCCCTCTCCTCCTCTCACTGCCGCTCTTCTCTCTCTCCTCCTCCTTTCTGTACCTCATCCGTTCTCCACTCTCCTGTCTTCCGCTCCTAACTTTATCTCTCTCTGCCTTCCTTTGCCTTCTCCTCTATCACTTTCTCTCACTCCATATTTGTGGGCCTAGATTGTCTGCCTCTCTTCATCCACTTGTCAGAGGTTAGTCTGTTTCCTGCTCAATCTTACCAGGCGTTTCCCTTTTATTGGCACAGAACCAAAACCGCAGGCTCCCTTTAGTTCTTCAAGTACAATCGGAGCTCCTCCCACCAAGTTTGGGAAGCAGGGGCTGTGCCCGAAATCAAGTGTGACACGCTAGTCTGGTGGATTATACAGTGTTAGTATTTTCACCTAAGCCAAAACCTGGGAAAGGACTTTTAATCAATAATTTAGATGGGTTTGATTAGCCTATAAAATGCAAATTCTGGGGTTAAATGTGGAGGTGAAATTTCCCCGTTGTGGGACTAATAAGGGTCACTTAATCTTAATCTTAAGGCTCTCAGTGACACCATACATGAAAGGGTGTGTTACCTTCTCATGGCAAATTAGGTTACATTTTGGCTTCTGTAATTTCCAAAATTCCTTTAAAGTAGCTGCTGAGTGTTTGGAAAGCTTTATAACAAATTAACAATAAAAATAAATCAGAAGTGTTCTTCACAGTTTAGTTGTGGTCAGTTCCACATGGTGACTAAGGCTCCTCCACTCAGTGATAATACCAAGCTGGGAGGTTGGCAGAGATACATGAAACCAGCCATCGCATCTTTTGAAACTTTTACCAAGTCAGCAAGCTTGGAGGAGAACTGCTACCTGTCAATTCCCTCACATCAGCTAACAGACACCAACATCCTACCCATCCAGAGAGAGCAAGACCACTTATTTATTCTTTTGGTAGTCCTGCCAACAGATGTCTGTGGCATCACTTGGCCAGTTGCCCCACCTGAAGGCCCTAACTAATTTTTGACTAATTCCAAAATGCCCATAGGCATGTACTTCCAGACTACTGCATTATACACTATGCCAGGGGTCTTTAATTAAAATTCAGTAAGGTCCAGTTAGAGATAATTTCCTCAAGCGAAGGTCCAGAACATCATAACGTCTGACCTGCATCCTGACTCAGTGCCGTATACTGTTTACTGAAGTAGCCGAGTAGGAATATCAGCATCTTATACAGTCGACAGCTGAACATCAGATCAAATAAAGTCCAGTTCGGTCAGATTTCACCAACATTTACTGAACATCAGATCAAATAAAGTCCAGTTCGGTCAGATTTCAACAACATTTACTGAACATCAGATCAAATAAAGTCCAGTTGGATCAGATTTCACCAACATTTACTGAATATCAGATCAAATAAAGTCCAGTTTGGTCAGATTTCAACAACATTTACTGAACATCAGATCAAATAAAGTCCAGTTCGGTCAGATTTCAACAACATTTACTGAACATCAGATCAAATAAAGTCCAGTTCGGTCAGATTTCAACAACATTTACTGAACATCAGATCAAATAAAGTCCAGTTCGGTCAGATTTCAACAACATTTACTGAACATCAGATCAAATAAAGTCCAGTTCGGTCAGATTTCAACAACATTTACTGAACATCAGATCAAATAAAGTCCAGTTCGGTCAGATTTCAACAACATTTACTGAACATCAGATCAAATAAAGTCCAGTTTGGTCAGATTTCAACAACATTTACTGAACATCAGATCAAATAAAGTCCAGTTCGGTCAGATTTCAACAACATTTACTGAACATCAGATCAAATAAAGTCCAGTTTGGTCAGATTTCAACAACATTTACTGAACATCAGATCAAATAAAGTCCAGTTCGGTCAGATTTCAACATTTACTGTCAGTTTCCTCTGTTTAGATCACGTCATGTGGAATAACTTCCCTCTGACTCACTTTCTTCTCTGACTGCTGTTTCTCTCCTCGTCCCTCCCCTGTGTGGCGTCACTGACTCGAGTCTCAGAGCTCATCGTTATGCACAAATCTGATTGGCTGAGCAGCGTCACGTGTGATATTTACAGTGCATGCGATTGGTCTGTGAGTCCGGGCCGCTAAAACTACTCTAAAGGCTAGAAATGCTACGCTGATTAAAACAGGACCACCCCTTAAAAAAAAAAAAAATTCTCCATAGTTAGTTAGTTAATTCTCTATACTCCATAGAGGGCAGCGTCTGGGTCTGGACTCTGACCGTGGTCTGCCTGTTAGTGACCTCTGCACTACGCTATGCTATATGATAGGACATGCAGCTTAGTACAGCATTACAGTCAGTGTGGTGTTTCACAGATGCACTTAAAAGGCACAGCTAGTTGCTCCATGACTTCTAAGCTTTGAAGTTTGAACTTTGAAGACAAACTACATTGTTGCTGGGATGAATGTTGAGAGGACCCCCTGAGCTCTTAAATGTCACAGAATAAGAGTTTGCAGGACCAAAATGTCATTTTTACAATGCGTAAAATCCTAAAGGGGAGCAGAAACCAAACATTTACACAAAGGACCCAGCAAACTTTTTTACAGACTTCAGAAGTCACACCCCTATAACCCTGGATTTCCAGCATTGAGTGGCATTTAGCAGCGATCTGTGACCCAGTGATCTGGGTCTTGGATGGTGTTTTGGTAGCCCTTCTTAAAATAGCCTTATTATTCAGATTTGGCAGGTTGTGCATGGGAAGGCCTATGATTTTTGATTGATTACATTGTCTGTACACTGTACGGGTTTACACTCAGGCTGCGTTCACATTCCCAGGCTGAAGTGGCACGAATCCGATTTTTTTGCTCTAATGTGACTCAGATCTGGTGTTTTCAGCGCTGTGTGGACACAAATCTGATCTTTTCAAATCCGACCTGAGCCACTTTCATATGTGGTCCCAGATTAGATACGTATCCGGATCGACCATAACGTGACGCTCACATCGAAATTCATGTGCTTTTTCTCCATCATTCAGCGTTACCATGGCAACAGCGGTGAGCAGACGTCAAAGCCTGTAAACGGTGGAAAAGCAGCTCGTCTCACCTTCTTCTCCTCCGTCTGGCTCTAATAACGAACCCGAGAGCTGATCAGAGTTGATCTTCTCAGCGAAGCTCGTTCTGCTCGTTAGTTTGTGCTGATGATGCAGTGATTCAGTCACGTGACGTGACTGAGTAGGAGGAGCTCATGAGGGTCATTTCAGGCTGGTTCATCACATTAATGACCGATTTGAGTCACTGACCTAAACAAGCGAGAGCCGTTGAGTCAGAGAGATCGGATCTGAGAAAAAATCTGAGTTATGTAAGCAGCGTTTTGTTCGTATTGCTCGGCGCAGAGGTTTGTGTTTAGACGCAGCCAGTCAGTAAGTGGTTCTCCTGGAAGACGACTTGCAGAGCAGAGCTTCATTAGCCGTATCAAAGTGTGTCAGTGTTTACTTTAGATCACTTTAAGAGCCGTCAGACAGAGTTTGAGCAGAGGTGGAGATCTAAATACACACCCACACAATCCGTGTCATAACTCGACAGCTTCCAACAAAATTCGAATTCACTAATTCGGTTTTCTCCTTAACCCCAAATATTGTAGATCTGCCAAGACGTAGTTGATATCTGGAGCTACAGGCCTAGGCTGGAAGAATGCGCAATTCATTACACACTCTCTTCTTAAAACGAGTTTTCTGAATTTCTTCGTGGTTTTATTGTTACGATGTAAACAAAGTCATTTAGAGTGGTTTGATTCTGTTTCTCTCATATCAACCCGCTCTGAATGACTCTGTGTGCATCTCAGTGAGTGAATTGAACACATACACGCACGAAAAAGGAAAATCAGAGGAATTCCCTTTTAAATATTTGCCAGCAGACTTCCTAATTTAGTTTCTGACACAGTCTAATAAGCTGCAATCCAATTTCAGGATGTAGCTGCTGCTTTAAGTGATGCAGCATGCTATTGTCTCTCTTATAGATACCAGTTGTATAGATGACCCAAGACCTCAATGTGGTTTGAGGCATGTGATAATTTAGACATTCAGTTTGGATGATACTCACTGGTGGTCACAGGCCTCTACTGCTTGATAGCCACAGAGAGGCAGGTGTACACGGTGCGATGGGAAGCGATGCCTGATTAGCTGCCAGACGAGCTCCGATTGAGCAGTCGGACGATTGGGTGGATTTCTGATGTCAGAAGTTTTGGTCACTTGTCTCACAGTGTGAGCAGCCTCACTGACCGATTTAACAAAGTCACACCCACAACAACACACAGTCACAGCCACCGCTCCTACACAGAGGCCACTTCTGCAGCACCAGCATCTGTATATGCTGTTGAATCGAGAGGTGTAAATAAGCAGATGCTCTGATCCAGACCGACTTACAAGAAGAGCTCAGTCTGTCTAGAGAAAGTCTCTTTGATAGTTACCAGTAGGTTAGAGAGAAAGACGGTCCTGAGCTCAGATACTGATAGAAACACAGTCACTGTAGATACAGAGAAAAGGAGCAGCTGAACACAGAACTCTGTGCAGTGCCATGCAATACAATACAGTAAACTACAATACAGTAAACTATAATACAGTAAACTACAATACAATACACAACAATATAGTAAACTACAATACAATAAACTACAGTACAATAAACTACAATACAGTAAACTACAATACAGTAAACTACAATACAATACACAACAATATAGTAAACTACAATACAATAAACTACAGTACAATAAACTACAATACAGTAAACTACAATACAATAAACTACAATACACAATGCAATACAATAAAATATAATATATAAGTGCGGCACAATATATTGCAAACAATACTTGATTCAGTGCTGTGTGAAGAGACGGTCTTCAGTCTACGTTTGAAGACAGTGAGAGTCTCTGATGTTCGGACAGCCAGTGGGAGTTCATTCCCCCACTTGGGCTCCAGTACGGAGAACATCCTCGACGCTCGTCTTCCACGCGCCTTGAAGGATGGTGGGTCAAGCCGAGCTGCACTCGAAGCTCGAAGGGCTCGTGGCCATTTATTAGATTCCCTTTATGGGTGCAGGAGCCACTAGTTTAATACATGGTGCACTATGCAGGGAGCAGGGATCCGTTCGAGATACAGCCAGTGTTTTGATCAGGACATCGGAGGTTGTTTTACATGAAACCGCTTTACTGTAGACAGAGCTGACTGTAGGGGCTGTTTCACGTGCAGTGGTCAGCCGGACCGAGTGTTTTCGTACAGTGTGTGTATATAAACCGCAGGCTTTGGCTGAACACGATGGGCGTTTCGAATGTTCAGTGTGAGTCGATTAAAAAAAAAAAAAGTTTTGTAAAATGGCTTTAGCCTTGCAAGTCCTGCGCAAAACTAAATACTCAGACTTTGGGCATTAAACTTGACATTAAACACCCTCAAAATGGTGAGTGTGGTGTTGAGTACAATGATTTTTATCCAGTTAAATCCAGTTATTCAGGAATAAATCTGCTGTCTTTTCAGTCAAACGTGCTGTGTATTAGTGTTATTGGTTGGAAAAGCATGTTGTGACATGATGTGATGTAATTTATCCCTGTAACGATAAGTATCGTCGTATTGGCCACCCTTAGGTGTTACGTGTCTGAACTTGTGTTTTGTATTAGCTGGGTAGACGGGGCGCCAATAGACACAGCTCAGTGTGACATAGCGCTCGCAGTTCTGGATGCAGGCCGCCTTCCATTTGAAGCCCTCCTTCAACAAGCCTGTGTTTCATTTGGCCCTCATGAACGCTCGTACACATCTCCTCCCTCCCTCTGCCCGAACCAATGTCTTACTGGATCTTAATGTCAGAGAGGCCGGTGGAAATCTGCTGGGACATTGACTGGTCTCAGTCGCCCAATGAAACCCAGAGAGAGAGAGAGAGAGAGAGAGGGACGAAGGGGATGTGGTGGGGGTGAGAGCACGCTCCTGCAGGAAACGAGTGCGTAAGGTTTGGCCCAGGAGATGGAATCTGGCGTGTTTGTTCTGGCGTAATGCTCCCCTGCTGCAGGCCCCCCAACCCAGAGAGAGAAATGAGGGGGAAAGGAAAAGCAGGAAGGCGTTACGCTGGGGAGAGAAGTCTGAGTTTGTGCTAGAAGAGATGGAGACAATGAAGAGAACAGGGTAGAGGAAGGTTTGAGAGGAAGTCTCGAAAGAGGAGAGAATACAAGAGAGAGAGAGAGAGAGAGAGAGAGAGAGCACAGGAGAGGAAAGCTTGAGTCAAGAGGATGAGGGGTTAGTGGAAGAGAAAGTTTGGGAGAGAGAGAGACATAGAGAGAGTGAGAGGGACAGAGAGAGAGAGAGAGAGAGGGGGAGGGAAAGAGAGAGAGAGGGAGGGAAAGAGAGAGAGAAAGAAAGAGCACAGGAGAGGAAGAGAGAAAGGAAAGCTTGAGTCAAGAGGATGAGGGGTTAGTGGAAGAGAAAGTTTGGGAGAGAGAGAGAGAGAGAGAGAGAGAGAGAGAGAGAGGGAGAGAAAGAGAGAGAGAGAGAGGAGAGAGAGAGAGGGAAAGAGAGAGGAGAGAGAGAGAGAGAGAGAGAGAGAGGGAGGAGAGAGAGAGAGAGAGAGAGAGAGGGAGGAGAGACAGAGAGAGAGACAGAGAGAGAGAGGAGAGAGAGAGAGGGAGGAGAGAGAGAGAGAGACAGAGAGAGAGAGAGAGAGAGAGACAGAGAGAGAGAGAGAGAGAGAGAGAGGAAAAAGTAAATCATGCCCTGTTGTTGTTGCAGCATGAGAATGATTGACAGTCAGGAAAGGGGGGAGGGCGAGATTGAAAGAAAAAAGCGGCCGTGAATGGTGGGA
>NC_051219.1:44632584-44640084 GCF_015220715.1 Pygocentrus nattereri
AACCCAACCTTACTCTAAACCCAACCTTACCTGAAACCCAACCTTGCCCTAAACCCAACCTTACCCAAAACCCAACCTTACTCTAAACCCAAGCTTACCTGAAACCCAACCTTACCTGAAACCCAAACTTACCTGAAACCCAACCTTGCCCTAAACCCAACCTTACCTGAAACCCAATCTTACCCAAAACACAACCTTACCCCAAACCCAACCTTACCCAAAACCCAACCTTACTCTAAACCCAACCTTACCTGAAACCCAACCTTACCCTAAACCCAACCTTAACCAAAACCCAACCTTACTCTAAACCCAACCTTACCTGAAACCCAACCTTACCCAAAACACAACCTTACTCTAAACCCAACCTTGCCCTAAACCCAACCTTACCCAAATCCCAACCTTACCCAAAACCCAACCTTGTCCAAAACCCAACCTTACCCAACCTTACCTAACACTGACCTATTAAACTGAGGGTTCAAATCAGTTCCTCACCTCAAAACATATTTTAGTTTCATAGTAGCTCTTAAATAATTCAGAGTAGTTAGTGAATAATTAGTCTTCTGTTTAAGGGGTTAAATTAGAGAGAATCATTCTGATTTTGTCTAATCTTTGTCTGAGACTGCTGGGAGATCTGTCTCTTTTAGAGTGCTGTCCTGCAGTCCAGTCTTTCTCCTGCACTGCACATTTAAATGTCGTCCAGGCTTATGTATTTCTTTGGAAGCTGCTGTTTAAAGACTCTGAAGAGTCCAGCATTTCCTCTTTACACGTGATGACAGCTTCTGTTTAGCAGCAGGAGGAGAGGGTCACAGGACTTGCAGGCTGGAGATAAAGTGCCCTGAACCACTGGAGAATTCCGCTTTTTCACCCCAGCCATTGTACTTCCGACATCTTTTTCCAAAGCCCTTTAGTGCACAGCACAAGCGCAGCCAGAATAGAGACACATTCTTGTCTGGTGGCCGTGTTGATCTGTCTTATCTCCTCTCATCTACAGCAGCGCAGAGGAACCACCTCCTCTAGGCACATCCAACATCTGGTAAGAGCTTCGGCCTTTTCTCTCTCTCTCTCTCTCTCTCTCAACTCTCCCTGTTGCTCGCTCTCTCCCAGCTCTCTCTCTCTCTCGACATCTATTTTTCTCTCACTCTCTGGCTGTCTTTCTTGCATTCAGTCTCTTTTTACAAAACTCTCATTCTCTCACTGTCTCTCTCTCTCTCTCTCTTGCTCTCTCTCTCTCTCTCTCTCTCTCAACATTCTTCTCTCTTTTTATGGCATTTTTTAAAAACTCACTTTCTCTTGCTTTCTTTCTATCTCTTTATTTTCTTTTTCTCTCTTCTTCTTCTTGTTTCTAGCTTTGCTTTCACTCTTTCTCATTGCAACTCTCTACCTCCTTTTTACCCCCCCCCCCCTCTCTCTCTCTCTCTCTGTGCTATATCATTTGGAGATTACAGTATCTCAGTGATGGGACTGTTTTCTGTTTGACTCTTAATAAATAAATCAGAGTTATCAACATTTTCTACCCCAAGGCCCACATGCTTGTAAATACAAAGCATAGCAGCCCACAGGAAACTGAACTCAGCTTTTTAAATTCAATGTTCTTTATGTTTTCTTAAGTGCTGAAGCTGAAAATCTGAGAGTCAGAGCCTGAAAAAGATCTGATTGTCTTATTTGACTCAATCACAGGAGCCACATTTGCAGCTATGTTAAAAAAGGGGTAGAAGCAAAAAGAATAGAAATGTACGAGGTTGTGTGGACTGTGATTTGGAGCTGCAGTACATCAGATGTTCACTGAAAATGCTCTACTTTCTTTGGATTCTCTGTTGATTTTGAAAGAATTTGTGATTCATTTTCTCACTCCACTCACCAGGCGTCTGGATTAGTGTCACAATCAACAGTAATAATAAACCTTACTTTATATCTTGTATACGTTTTGTCGCTGGTTTATCAGTGTGAGATAAACTACTCATGTCACTGAGGCTCGGCCAGAAGCACCTTCTTCTCCATCTCTGCGTTGTCTCAAACTGATGATGTGCTGTGTTTGTATTTGTACGTATGGTTATAATTTGAAAACGTTTGTTTCTTGATTCTTAATTATTATGGTAATCTTTTTTTTTCACTTATGGCTTAAAGCGACATTACTGGCCCTCTACGAACTAATGCCTTCCTAGAGTTCAGGCCCACAAACCACTGCAGGGCTGAGAAACCCTGCAATAGAGGATGCTTTGTGCACTCTGAGCTGATATCAGCTGATCGCACAGCGCAGCAGGTTTTCAGTCGAGACACAGTTTTGGCTTTAGGCCTTTGATATTGACTGATATTGTTTATGTATTGTCTGATCCAGTATTTGTATTTTCATAGCTGATAGAGCAGCACAGCACATTTAATATACGTTAAAGTTAAAGCCTCACTATGCAAGATTATTTTTTGTTAAAACTGAATGGTTTACAGAAACATTACAGTAACATTACAGTAACATTACAGTAGAATTACAATAACATTACAGTAACATTACAGTAGAATTGCAGTAACATTACAGTAGAATTACAGTGACATTACAGTAGAATTACCGTAACATTGCAGTAACTACAGTAGAATTACAGTAACATTGCAGTAACATTACAGTAGAATTACAGTAACACTACAGTAACATTACAGTAGAATTACAGTAACATTGCAGTAACATTACAGTAGAATTACAGTAACATTACAGTAGAATTACAGTAACAATACAGTAACATTACAGTAGAATTACAGTAACATTGCAGTAACTACAGTAGAATTACAGTAACACTACAGTAACATTACAGTAGAATTACAGTAACATTGCAGTAACATTACAGTAGAATTACAGTAACATTACAGTAGAATTACAGTAACATTGCAGTAACATTACAGTAGAATTACAGTAACATTACAGTAACAATACAGTAACATTACAGTAGAATTACAGTAACATTGCAGTAACATTACAGTAGAATTACAGTAACAATACAGTAACATTACAGTAGAATTGCAGTAACATTGCAGTAACATTACAGTAACATTACAGTAGAATTACAGTAACATTACAGTAGAATTACAGTAACACTACAGTAACATTACAGTAGAGTTACAGTAACATTACAGTAACATTACAGTAGAATTACAGTAACATTACAGTAGAATTACAGTAACAATACAGTAACATTACAGTAGAATTACAGTAACATTGCAGTAACTACAGTAGAATTACAGTAACATTGCAGTAACATTACAGTAGAATTACAGTAACACTACAGTAACATTACAGTAGAATTACAGTAACATTGCAGTAACATTACAGTAGAATTACAGTAACATTACAGTAGAATTACAGTAACAATACAGTAACATTACAGTAGAATTACAGTAACATTGCAGTAACTACAGTAGAATTACAGTAACATTGCAGTAACATTACAGTAGAATTACAGTAACACTACAGTAACATTACAGTAGAATTACAGTAACATTGCAGTAACATTACAGTAGAATTACAGTAACATTACAGTAGAATTACAGTAACATTGCAGTAACATTACAGTAGAATTACAGTAACATTACAGTAGAATTACAGTAACAATACAGTAACATTACAGTAGAATTACAGTAACATTGCAGTAACATTACAGTAGAATTACAGTAACAATACAGTAACATTACAGTAGATTTGCAGTAACATTGCAGTAACATTACAGTAACATTACAGTAACATTACAGTAGAATTACAGTAACATTACAGTAGAATTACAGTAACACTACAGTAACATTACAGTAGAGTTACAGTAACATTACAGTAACATTACAGTAGAATTACAGTAACATTACAGTAGAATTACAGTAACAATACAGTAACATTACAGTAGAATTACAGTAACATTGCAGTAACTACAGTAGAATTACAGTAACATTGCAGTAACATTACAGTAGAATTACAGTAACACTACAGTAACATTACAGTAGAATTACAGTAACATTGCAGTAACATTACAGTAGAATTATAGTAACATTACAGTAGAATTACAGTAACAATACAGTAACATTGCAGTAACATTACAGTAGAATTACAGTAACAATACAGTAACATTACAGTAGAATTGCAGTAACATTGCAGTAACATTACAGTAGAATTACAGTAACATTGCAGTAACGGTACAGTAGAATTACAGTAACATTACAGTAGAATTGCAGTAACATTGCAGTAACATTACAGTAACGTTACAGTAGCATTACAGTAACGTTACAGTAGCATAGTTATGAAGGAAAAGAATATTATATACAATATGGTGAGTGTGTCCTGCTGTGACCCGTCATACGTCTTTACGTATTAATGTCACAATTTCAGAGTCAACAAGAAGGTCTGACTCGATATTTAGGTCTCAAATGCAAGATGAACATTATACTGATGGAGATATTATAACAACAGTAGATCATTCCTCTACGTCCTTCACCAGGTTTTGACCGACATCTCTTGGAATGCTCTTTCAACACACTCGCAATTATCAGATTGATCCGCTCATGGGGGTCCGAAGCCCAACCGACATTACAAAATGTTCTCAGTTACACATTTCCACCAGAGAGATATCGAAATCGCCGAATCCTGTAAAACACCGTAAAAAGTGTCTCGTCAGATCTTCTTCAAAACATTAACAAGCAGTTAAACTGGACCATTTAATAGTCTGATAACTGCAGAAATCATGATCAGTGTACATGTGCATGTGTTCAGCATCTCCCCATAAGCTCACAATCGTAATTATAGAAGAGATAGTTTCGGTTTTATGTTGAGACAGAGGCGTTATAAAATACTCAATGTACATATTTGACTGCATACATAAAAGCTGTTTTGTATTAATGTGCCAGAGGGTCTTCCAGGGATGTCAGGCTGGTTTACGTCATGGGAAACCACAGTAACGCATTTGCTGTTTCGTGGTTTACTGCTCTGATTTCACAAGGAACACAGAACATCAATAAAACCAACCAGAACAGGCGGAACAGAGAACGTCGTGATTCTGACGGTTTGATAGACATTTCATGAGGTACAACAACAGTGATAAGCTGCCCAACCGGCGGTGAACTTTTAGCCATGTGTGTCATTTTCTGCTTTGGGCTGAACCACCAGAACTAATCGAGTATAAACGCAGCCTTAGACCCACTTAGTTGGGCTCTGGAAACGGCCTTACTCCTGCAGGTTGTGGAGAATGTCTGTTATATCAGGGGTTCTGGTTTCTTCAGGTTTTTTAATTGCTCCCACTGAAAACCTCTGAATTAGGGCCTAGAAATAGGAGAGTAGCAGATTTATGGAGGAGATTCTGGATTCACCAGTGGTGGACAGTAACTGAGTATGTGAGTAAATGTAATTAGTTTCTGTACTTTAGTATTTTTGGTGTATCTGTACTGAAGTTTCTCCGTTCTGGGCGACTTTTTCCTTTCACTCCACTACATTTCAGAGTCTAATATCCGACTTTTTCCTCCTACATTTTGAGAAATCTGTCGTTCCTTTTGGTTTCTGTGTGTATAAAAACGTAACATGTCAAAACGAAAGAAGCGCAAAGCCAGAGCACCAATCAGGGCCCAGCGGTCACTTTGTTTAGAGCTGGTTTTGACCTGTTGGTCATACCGACCCAGTGCAGCACACGGTTCAACGTCAGCGCAGCAGCGTAAAACTTTGGGAGAGTCTGTTCAACATAAATGATGAACTAACCTAACTTTGTGTAAATAGAGCTCAATATAGAAATATGTCCACATATGCAGTCGAGACTGACGCGGCTTTTTTCTGAATTTCTACAAACACCATTTCATTTTATAGTAAATGAGTTTGGGCTGGTTTATGTTTATGAACAGACGCCTACAGATCAACATAGTAAAGGAGCTCATCTGTGATCCTGAGTTTAAAGCCAGTTTTTATTCAACTTAAACTTGGAACTAAGTTGTAAATAAATCTGAAACTGAAACTTTGCTTGTGTGTAAAAAGTGATTTCAGAGCCACTCGGTTCTCCCTGATGGAAACTGTTTACCTTCAGTGTTTTGTGCTTCTGATCATTTTAATAGACGTCAGCGTCACTAATTAATGACGTTCTATTAAAAGACTGGTTTACCAAGAGAGACGCTGGAGGACTTTCACCTGAAATGAGTTCATGAAGCCAGTCTGGTTATAAAAATGATAACAGGACATCAGAGCCAGAATTCCTCTTTTAGTACTTTTACTTTATACTTAAGTACATTTGAAGGGAAATACTTTAGTACTTTTACTCCAGTGGAGGTCTAAAGGGAGGAACTTCTACTTTTACTGGAGGAATATTTTACCTCGGGTGCCTCGACTTTAACTCACATACCTGGTTTGTGTACTTCGTCCACCTCTGGGATTCACACATTGTTTTCAGGTGAACTGTGTTAGAAATGCATGGCTAAGCCAGCGTCACTGACCAGTTCTGCATGTTCAGCCTTAATGAGCGTTTAACACTGACTCACTCGAGGGAATGCGTGACTGATGGATGAAAGTATGCTTGCGTGTGGGACTGACTGGGTCCCAAATGTCCCCCAATACTAGGAAAACATGGAATGCTGTGGGAAAAGTCAGTTTTTTCTCAAAATAGAAGGTACATTTTAAAAAATTGACTAAACTCCTCATTTGCTGTTCGTTTAATTGGCCACTCTGTATAAAATGTTTTGTCTTAAAAACATTTAACCTGATCTTTTACATTCAGTTAACTTATTATTTAAGTTCACTGAGCTCAAAATATGTAGGCAGACAGGCTACGTAATTTTTAAAGTTAATGTTTAATAAGTTTAAAGTAAAGTACTTTTTATAGTCCATGAATTTACAGTCAACTGTACAGAGTCGGTCTTTTGTATTAATGGGCTCAAATCTTGGAAAACTGAATTTTCTTCACTTTTTTAAGTGAAAGAGTTCAATTTGAAATGTAAACTTTGCTTCGGAAGTTTTAAAACATACCGTTTACTCCCCAGTCAACAGTCCATATCCCTGTTGTCGGAGGAAAACCTTGTATCTCCATTTTTGTTGTTTTTGAGTTTTTGACATAATGTGAAAATGCCTGTCGTCCTTTACATCTATTGTAAATTTCATGATGAAAGGACCAAAAGAAATGACTCAGAATGACTTGGAAAGACGTCTGGTTCCATTGACCTTCATTAAAAGTAGAGTAGGTTTTTTCCTTCTCCTGTAAAGTTCCCGTTTTGGAGATACAAGGTTTTCTTCTGACAACACCGATACACAGAAACTTAGCTGTAAAGCGGTTTAGCCCCACCTGTTCACACTGAAGTTCTAAAGAGTGTGTCAGCCTGCATTGCTTATTAGAAGAGGCACAGTTCAGGAAATTGAAGATAAATGATCTGAACTGTAGGATTTGACTCCTTTAAGAGTGTCGGAACTATGTTGAAAGAAGGAGATGTGAAGTTTTCTTTGTTCCTGTTAAAATTAGGGTGGATTTTTTTTTAGCACAAGCTTTGCGCTTCTTTCGTTTTGACATG
>NC_051219.1:44642584-44650084 GCF_015220715.1 Pygocentrus nattereri
CACTTTGTAGGTCTAAGACTGTAGCTTGTGCTTTTCCTTGCAAACAAAACATCACAAATGACAGCAAAGATGCCTCTGTGGTGTTTTTGTCCTGCTTTATATGTTCGTTTATCATCTGCAGCTGTTCAACCTGTCTGAGAGAAGGCATGACATCACACGACTCAACCCCAAGGTAGGCTGACTGGGGCTGCTGGGATTTTTATCCCACATACATTTATAGTTTATCACTCTCAGACATCTCTAATCTCTCTCTCTCTCTCTCTCTCTCTCTCTCTCTCTCTCTCTCTCTCTGTCTCTCTCTCTCTCTCTCTCTCTCTCTCTCTCTCTGTCTCTCTATCTCTCTCTCTCTCTCTCTCTCTCTCTCTCTCTCTGT
Source organism: Pygocentrus nattereri (assembly GCF_015220715.1). Taxonomy (NCBI): domain Eukaryota; kingdom Metazoa; phylum Chordata; class Actinopteri; order Characiformes; family Serrasalmidae; genus Pygocentrus; species Pygocentrus nattereri. The sequence continues at coordinate 44,642,958 of NC_051219.1, forward strand.
CTCTCTATCTCTCTCTCTCTCTCTCTCTCTCTGTCTCTCTCTCTCTCTCTCTCTCTCTCTCTGTCTCTCTCTCTGTCTCTCTCTCTCTCTCTCTCTCTCTCTCTCTCTGTCTCTCTATCTCTCTCTCTCTCTCTCTCTCTCTCTCTCTGTCTCTCTCTCTCTCTCTCTCTCTCTCTCTCTCTCTGTGTCTCTCTCTGTCTCTCTCTCTCTCTCTCTCTCTGTCTCTCTCTCTCTCTCTCTCTCTCTCTCTCTCTCTGTCTCTCTATCTCTCTCTCTCTCTCTCTCTCTGTGTCTCTCTCTGTCTCTCTCTCTCTCTCTCTCTCTCTGTCTCTCTCTCGCTGTCTCTCTGTCTCTCTCTCTCTCTGTCTCTCTCACTCTCTCTCTCTCTCTCTCTCTCTCTCTCTCTCACTCTCTCTCTCTCTCTCTCTCTCTCTCTCTGTCTCTCTCTCTGTGTCTCTCTCTGTCTCTCTCTCTCTCTCTCTCTCTCTCTCTGTCTCTCGCTGTCTCTCTGTCTCTCTCTCTCTCTCACTCTCTCTCTCTGTCTCTCTCTCCATCTCAGGTCCATGACTTCGGCTGGCCAGACCTGCATGCTCCCCCACTGGACAAAATCTGTGCCATGTGTAAAGCCATGGAGACCTGGCTGAACTCTGACCCCCAGCATGTTGTGGTCCTGCACTGCAAGGTAAAGGGTCACAAGTGGTTTTGGAGGGGTCAGTCAAGGTCACATTGCTTCAGAGAGCACAGGCGAGAAGCCGTAGACCACCCTGTGTGCAGTCAGTGTTACCTTAGCACTGTGTTCTCGGAGGGGAGAGGAGATGTTTGGATATTAATCCTAGTTTCTGTTTATTTTAATTCATATAGAATAAATACCAGCCAGAATAAAGGAGGTTGAAGTTTTATAATTAAATTTCAGTGATTGCACTGAATTCTTTATGTCTGTCAAGCACATATTAATATTTTGAGAATAAAGTTGTACTTCTTCAAGAAAAATGTCATAATATTTTGAGATAAAAGTTGTAATATTTATAATTGTAATTATTCATAGCATGACTTTATTCTCAGAGTCTACTATTTATTATATATATTGTATAATTATTGTCTGCGATGGACTGGCGACCTGTCCAGGGTGTATCCTGCCTTCCGCCCGAAGACCGCTGGGATAGGCTCCAGCATCCCCCTCGCGACCCTGACGGAGAAGCGGCTTAGAAAATGGATGGATGGATGGATGGTATAATTATTGTTATTAACAGTGGCCCTAAAACGCCGTATTAAACCCTGGTGTTTTTTTTTTGAAGGGAAATAAAGGAAAGACGGGAGTCATCATCGCAGCCTACATGCACTACAGCAAGATATCAGCAGGGTGAGTCGGTCGAACAGTTCGCCTCAGTTCAGCGTCGCTCATGATGAGAACGAATGCTGGATTTAAATTGTCAAAACTTGGTTAAAATTAAAGAATAAAACATCATTTTAGAGCCTGTAGACCAGGGGTGTCAAACTGTACCTGATGGTCTTTTTAAAGCCAGGATCAACTAATTAACCAGGTGGAATCAGGTGTGGCTTCTGCTTGGTTGGAATGAAAACCTGCACCCACACCGGCCCGTTCTGGATCCAGTTTGACACCCCTGCTGTAGAAGATGTAGAGATGAGAGGCGTTCAGAAGTGCAGTGTTACAACTGGAAGACGAATAAGACATAAAAATAGCTTTTAAATTAAACTACAAACTGACAAAATCTAAAGATTTTAGATGTTTTATTACATTTTTGGAGAGGGTTTTAAATTATAGTTATCCATCAAGTTCTCTACCTTGATATTTTTTCACTTTGAATATGATGATAATCTGGATATTCATTTTATTGTGCTGTACTTCTAAATTGAGCAAAGCTTTCTCACTTAAATGACATTTTAGATGAAGAATCTTCAATGGCTCCATCATTTCATTGCCAATTTTTTATTAGTTTAGCTTCCTAGTGTCCTACTAATTGTGTGAAGGGATTTGATGTAAATCGCAGTATCAAGAATTCTCTTTTTTGTTGTTTTCCGTTGTTAGGAGTCGGCTTTCCACATACCCTTTATTAAAATTAAAGCCACCTAGAAAGACGCTGTGTTGTCCATCATAGATGAGCTGTTATTCTGTTCAAAAACTCATTATATCCACATATATTTACAACAGTTAGTTCCGGCCACACGAGCTGATTGGTTGAGAAGCATTTTAACTATTTCACCATAACATCACAGGCTTTTCACAAACACTGTATCCCTCCACTGAGACGGCGTTGCTAAGCAACGACTCTGACAGCTGTAGGAGACGCTCGAGCCATCTGAACGTTTTTACTTCTTACTTTGCCCCAAACAGAAAATGGACACTGTTAAGACCACATCTGACCGACAGCCGATTTGGTCCGACTCTGAAGACGAGACGACACTAAATTCCCAAACTGTCGTCTCCACTGAGCAGCTTTTCAGTCGGCAGCTGTGACAGAAGAACAGCTGGACAACCTGGAATCAGCCGGAAATGAACCCAACACCATTCGCCAAACTAAACGGGCTGTAAGAAGCTTTACAGACCGGCTGGAACAAAACAACATTAATACTGATCTGGAGAAACTGACCAAACTGAGCTGAACCTGATATTGGCTCAGTTTTACGGCTCAGTCTGATTTGGTCCGACTCTGAAGATCAGACACGTCTGGCGAATGGTGTTGGGTTCATTTGGGTTGTTTAGCTGTCCTTCTATCTATGCATCGTCATTGGGCCCGGGGGGGCGGACGCATGCCACAGACCCATATGCATTTTTAACAGTCTTGTACGTGATGAGTTTTTGAAAAGAATAATTGACAGCTGACAAATAATAACACTGACATTTTCTGTATGCGTAAACTATAAACGAGCACTGAGTGATTTGCTGATTCATATGTCTGGTTATTAAGCCATGTGTTTGATCTGTGTGTTCATATGCAGGGCAGATCAGGCTCTCAGCACTCTGGCTATGAGGAAGTTCTGTGAGGATAAAGTGTCGTCTTCTCTGCAGCCCTCACAGAACAGGTATGTTTGTAGGGCTATCAATTTAGCAATAATGATCAATAACGTGTGTGTGATTGATAGGTAAAAACAAAACATCTGAAAACATCGAGTCCAATAGACAAACTCAATTAAACAAACACTGTGCCACTTCACAGTAAGGCTAGCCTTATAAAGCTGTTGTGAATGGTTTAAAGTAAGTTCATTAATGGCTATTAATTAGGTCATAAACACTTTTAAGCTCCTTGAGACCACCAGTGGTTCCAAAATGCGCTTCGTCATATTCTTCGTAACTTTCATACTACATAAGCTACATTCAGAAGGTGGATGTCCTGTGAGAGCTGTAACTGTCTTCTCTCCAGTCGAAGGCGATTATCGCTCCCACATTTATTTTTACTGCTACTTATCCTTCTTTTTCTTCCGCATCAGTCATTATTAACAGCAATTAAAGGTGTTATTTCACCTGTAAACTAATTTTGAACCACTCAGAAACCTTTTAGAATGGTTGCTTTATTGTAAAACGGACCAAACACTCTGAACCTGGTAGAACCGGATCTGTTAAGCAGTAACAGCTACAAGGTTATGATTTTCTTTCAGCCGATACAGAAGACGCAGGTTCGGGTTAACAGCCCATTCTGCTAAAATAGGCCAACACAGACTCAGTCTGTTAATGTGCATGGTTTTAATTGTTTTATCATTTATTTATTTGTTTGTTTCAAGTCAAAACTTTCACTCTATATTAAAAGACCTTAAGGCTTTTTGTCGCCCCCTTCTGGCACAAATGGAAACTAAAGAGTAGAGTAGCGTCAACTTTGTCATTGCTTAGTGCGAGAACAAGGAAATGAAATACAGTTAACATCTACCAGAAGTGCAAGTAGTAGCTAATGTGCAATAACAGGCATAAATATTACATATTTATGAACTATATACTATGAACAACATATACACAGTTATAGATATACTGTGTTTATGAATGATACGAGGTTTTCTGACAACAGTGATATACACATAATGCTATAAATACAATATATACGGCACGTTATTACTGTTGGAGGAAGCTGTTATGAAACGATCTTAGAAATATGTAAGTAATGACTTAAGCATGACTTAAAAGAGGACTTACTCTGCTCAATGTCATTGTTCATATTTTTTATTTGGGTGGTCTACCAACATAGATTTACGTTGTTCTTTGTTCCAAAAACACATTATTTTCACATTTCACATTCATTATTCAAAAGAGAGAGCAGAATTCCCGCTCTGCAATATCTTCCGGGTTTGTCAAACACTAGAGGGCGCTCCCAAGTGAATCCAAAATGAATGGGTTGATATGGAGCGTTTGAGCAAAATCATAGTTTATAAACACTTAAACATTTTTAATGTAAAAGAATACATTTATTTTCTAAACAGCGTAAAACATTTTAACACTGCTGTTACGTTTTAAAAGCTTTTAAATTGTAGGAGTTTAAAACAGCACCACTTGTACGTGGTATGACGTCAACCAATCAGCGCTCTCTAGCACCAATGCCTGCCTTCTGCTGCCCAAAATCCGTTTGCTGTAGATAAAAGGAAAAATATCGGTAGGATTTCTTTGTTTTTTTTAGTGAAACACATCCTTCTACTGTCTAAAATTAACGGAAAGTTCTGGGCGAGTGATTAGAAACTGTTTTTAACTGTTCGTTTTTAGCTGTTGAGTTCCATTCACGGCCATTCATTCACTCACTCCCTCGGTGGCGCCCTCTGCTGTTCAGCAGTCCTGTTCTTGATATAACGGGGGAAATAGGAAGCGGCCAGGCTCCTCATAAACTGGCTCTGTTTCCACCCTCTGTCTGAGCTCCTGTGTTTTTAAGCCTCGCCTCACACTGAGCCCAGTGTTCTCTCATTGGTCAGGTTGCCCACTCTGTTCTCATTGGTCAACCCCCAAAGCGATTGAAAGCAGTAGCAGCGTCGTGCTGTAATTTCCACCCCTACGTGAATTTCAACCGGCCCCTCATATCACAGAGCTCAGCGTCTTCTCGGCATGGATACAGAGCTGGACTGAGCTTTTCCCGGCCTCCAGTCGTTGCTGTGCATTGTGCGAGGGCGTGCCAAGCTTAGGTCATGTTATTATGAAGCAAAAGGGTTGGAATTCCAATGAGGCATTTAAGGCTGCTGGTCTATGTGGGAGAGAGTTGCTCCTTCTGGCTTGTACTTGTAGCTTTTCACTCCATCTACATGCACACAAAGCTACATAACACACTGAAGGAAATGGAAAACCCACCTCTCCCCCTTTGTCTTCGCAGGTATATCTATTACTTTGGCGGCCTTCTGTCAGGGGCCATAAAGATGAACAGCAGTCCTCTCTTCCTCCACCAGGTCCTCATTCCCACCATCCCCAAGTTTCAGGCAGATGGAGGTGAGTGGAGTGGAGGATGGACGCTGCTTGATCTTTGTTGCAGGATCATCACAGTGACGTGAACGTTGGATGGTGTGTTAAGTGTGTATGAGAGGAACTCCAGCCGGACAGCGAACGCACACGCCCCTCCAAAGCGGAGCATGTTTGTTTGGAATGTTTTGCAGTGGAGGAGAGAGATTTAGCAGGCGTTGGCACATTCCTCCCTCCTTCTATCTCATATCTCATTCTCTCTCTCTTTTTTCCTTTATCCCCGTCTCTCTGCAGGCTATTTTCCCTTCCTGAAGATCTATCAGTCCATGCAGCTGGTCTACACCTCGGGCATATAGTGAGTTAAAATGTGTTTAAATGAAGCTACATTCAGTTCCACACATGCAGATATACACCGACCAGGAGTGACATCATGACCACCTCCTCGTTTCTGCGCTCACTGTCCACTTTATCAGCTCCACTTACTGTATAGCTGCACTCTGTAGTCCATCTGTTTCTCTGATACTCTGTTACCCTGTTCTTCAGTGGTCAGGACCCCCATGGACCCTCACAGAGCAGGTACTGTTTGGGTGGTGGATCATTCTCAGCACGGCAGTAACACTGACAGTAACACTCACAGTAACACTCTGGTGGTGGTGGTCAGACACAGCAGTGCTGCTGGTGTTTTTAAACACTGTGTCCACTCACTGTCCACTCTATTAGACACTCCTACCTTGCCGGTCCACCTTGTAGATGTAAAGTCAGAGACGACAGCTCATCTGCTGCTGCACAGTTTGTGTTGGTCATCCTCTAGTCCTTCATCAGTGGTCACAGGACGCTGCCCACAGGACGCTGCTGGCTGGATATTTTTGGTTGGTGGACTGTTCTCAGTCCAGTAGCGACACTGAGGTGTTTAAAAACTCCAGCAGCACTGCTGTGTCTGATCCACTCAGACCAGCACAACAAACACTAACACACAGTGTTACTGCAGTGCTGAGAATGACCCACCACCCAAATAGTACCTGCTGTGTCACTGTCAGAACAAAGTCTCGTATGTTGTAATGTTCTGCTTATGTTGTGTGTGTGTGTGTGTGTGTGTGTGTGTGTGTGTGTGTGTGTGTGTGTGTGTGTGTGTGTGTGTGTGTGTTCTGTAGTGATTTGCAGGGCTCAGCGGGCAGGAAGCTGTGTGTGACCATTGAGCCTGCTCTGCTGCTGAAAGGTGACATCATGGTGCGTGAGGCTGTGCATCAAACATGTAGCCACTTCCCTTATTTAACCATATTACACACATACACACACTGTCCAGTCTCTGGGTCGGATTGTGTTTCTCCAGTAAGCTCAGCTGTGACCACAATGCGCCCCTATTTGCGATTTAGACAGGGTTGGGAAAGTTACCGACAGATTACTGATCACATGTTAGAAATTGTGACATGCAGCCTGATCCACGCATCTGTGCCACATATGAAGGAAAAGGTTGGATTTGGGCCTCTTTTACCTGCTGAGTGTACAAAGCCTAAAATCATAGCTATGGTCCGAATTTCGTTGTGGTGTTCGAGGGAGAGGGTTGGATCCCAGAGACATCAATGTAGTGAACACCAATTAAGACTGGATCCAGGGGTGGGGCTGTAGGGGCACTGGCCCCAGAAAAAAATCTGACTGGCCCCTTTAGTGCCAAACACTCACCACCTCCAAGGACAGTTTGATTATTTTACACAGGGAGGTGAAGGTGGTGTTAGGAGTCTTGCCCAAG
>NC_051219.1:44655084-44697584 GCF_015220715.1 Pygocentrus nattereri
CTCAAATTATGGCCTCATCTTCACGCACGACTGTCAAGCTTTTCTGTGGTGCTTGGAATTCTATATGATTGATTTTAAAAACCAATGTTGATAAATTGATGACTCAAAAAGGCATAATTGACAAAATAACATTGTTTTATTTTAAAATATAAATGAATTGTAATCCTAACGTGTTTTTCAAGTGCAATATATACAAAATATGGGATACCAAAATGCACGTTTCCATAGAATAACTGCACCACACGAACAGCTGAGGGGCTTAATACTCTAGTTCCTTGTGCAAGTACCATACTAAGATTTGCTACTGCTGTCAGTCTTAAAAGTGAGCGTATGTGTGGCTCAGGGCGAGAATACCAGCGGAATGATCCAGCGGTCACAGTGGACTATAACACAGCGGATCCAGTGGTGCGCTGGGACTCTTATGAGAACTTTAACCAGAGACATCAGGACAGCCTTGAAGGTATTATAACCTGTACTGGTCTCGCATTTTTACACAACTTTCAGGATATAGTTTGCCTGGCAGAGATTTGTTTACCTCTTGTACTGCAGAGGGGCTTGTATATTATGTCTGTACTGTCGGGACAAAACCTTGCGTCTCTCTTTTTGAGCGTTTTTCATTTTTCACCCTAATTTGAAAGTGCCAGCTTTTCTTTACGCTGTGTTAATATTTCAAGATGAAATGCCCCAAATTTGATTGGGAAAAATAAAGTCTTGTTCCATTAACTTCCGTTGAACGTTAAGACAATTTTTTCTCCTGTTTTTGTATCTGATATTAGTATTCATAATTAATAACACTATACTTGAACCCTGTTACAGAACGTTGCCATAGCAATGTCATGGCAGATGCTGTCATAAGTTGTCATGACAAATTATGTATGCGTAATACCATTAATTGCTATGATAGTTGTCATGTTACTGAATGACCTTTAGAAATGATTAAGATTAATAACTGAATAATAGTAATAATGCTAATGAAGTAATAATGTTATGTTTATGTAATAAAGATATTGCACACACCCGAGGGCCTCTGGATGGCAGTCTGTACGCTCAGGTGAAGAAACGGCGTGCTGCAGCTTCCTCCTCCCTCCCTTCTACCAATGGCAGCCCTCCACGGAGCTCCGAGGAGAGACCCGGTCAGCTCCTGTCAGTCAGCACTGACTCCGGACACTCTTCAGTCCCACCTGAACGTCTGGAGGACCCACCCAGACCAGCACCGCCCACTCAGCAGGAGCGAGAGGAGCTGGAACGCCTGCTGGGAGGCATCGAGGGAGAGAGGGGTGTGAGAGATCGCGAGAGAGAGACGGCTATACTGGATGACGGCGACTCCTTGCCCCCTGAGCGAACTGGATCTCTGCATTTGGCTCGTTCCTGTTCGTGTCGGGTGGGCTACAGATCGCAGCGCTGTGCTGAGCCTGGCTGTGACCGCCTCCCCCACTTACCCAATGGATACTGCCTGGATCGCTCTGCTGCTGCCACTAACGGCCACACGGGGGCATCTTCACCGATGCCACCCCTGCTAGGGTTGTGCCAGCACCACACCGTCCACCCACATCAGTCCCTTCCACCTCCAGACCTGCTGTGGGACCGGCAGCAAGGGCCACAGCACTACCTGCATCGGTCATGCTCTGAGGGGCCCTCCAGGCACTTGTGCCCATATCCATCCCAGGACCTTGGCCCTCATACCCTCCCTTCTGGTGGCCGGCTACTGTGCAGGGCAGATGAGTACATCCCCTACCCCCAGCCGCACCACAATCACAACCATCCACACCACCCCAAACCAGCTGGTTCGTACCATGACGTGATGCTGATGGACAGCCTGCCCCCTCCTGGCTGCCCATGCCGGGACTGCTGCCTGAGACGCGAGGAATTCCATGCCTTACGTCTTGACAGAGGGGAGGGGCTACATTGGGAGAGGGAAGACCTTCCCCGAGAAGGCGGATTAAGGCGAGCCAGGGAGTCTGACATTCCAAGAGGGGCTGAGCTACACTGGGAGGCGGGGTTAAGGCGTGGTCGAGAGGCATCCCTCCACTGGGACAGGGAAAGAGAGGCAGAGCTTCATTGGGAAAGAGAGCGAGAGGCGGAGTATTGGCATAGAAGAGCCACCGTGTCACCCTATGGACCCCCAGGTCATGAGATGCCCACCTTTGCCTTCGACCCACTGCCATCTGGCCATCCAGCATACCCCGAGCCCTCCAGGTCACACTCACACGGCCACCCGGACATAAAGTACAGCAGCAGCTCCAGCGGCTATCAGACACCCCACCAGACCTGCCCCTGCTCACCCTACCAGCCCTCACCCTCGGAGAGCCGAGGGTACGCCTCGGGATACCAGTCTGACTCCACCTCCCCCCTTCCCTCCAATTACTCATCCTGCTACAGCCCAGCACACCATGCCAGCGGCCCCCCTGATGGTCATACGGAGCCCCATCCTCAGCACTACCCTTCCAATACACACCCAGGTCAGAAACCTGATTCCCTCACTACAAATACTGGTTAGAGCAGAGGTGCTGCCAAACAAGTTGCTATTAAAGTCCAATTTGGCCCTTAAAATCACCTTAAAATGCTTTGTTAAGTAATCCTTGCTTACCTGGTTTCTGACTGTTGCCTGTGAGGAAAGTAGTATAGCTAAAAACAAAGAATGCCCAGTGGCAACGGAAATATATCAGCATCGGCAAATAATCGGTAAAAAAATATGCATAAGCATCAGACAGATGGGTAGATTTTACTAATATTGTAATCTAATATTTGATGATGTCTTCACTGCTGCTGGGCTGCTGGACTAAAATGCCTGGATTTTAATTATTTTACAGGTTTTTTACTGTAACTCTCTACAAATAAATACATTTAAGCATTTCTTTGTAACGCTAGTCCAGATATACCTAGTGCCATTTCCAGCTTATTAGAAATGCGTATATATTGGCATCAGCATTAGCAGAAGTGTACATGACAAACACTGGATATCGACATAATTCCCATATCGGTAAATCCTCACTGAAAACTATAGTAGTAGCCTTGTTGAAACCTGAATTTTGCACTTTTATCCATTAAAAAAAATAATGGTTATGTTTTAAAGCAAGGCTCTTTAATTAAAATTCAATAAGGTCCAGTTAGAGAGAATCTCCTCAAGCGAAGGTCCAGAACATCATAACATCTAACCTGCATCCTGACTCGGTGCCATATACTGTTTACTGAAGTAGCCGAGTAGGAATATCAGCATCTTATACAGTCGACAGCTGAATATCAGATCAAATAAAGTCCAGTTCGGTCAGATTTCGCCAACATTTACTGAACATCAGATCAAATAAAGTCCAGTTCGGTCAGATTTCAACAACATTTACTGAACATCAGATCAAATAAAGTCCAGTTCGGTCAGATTTCAACAACATTTACTGAACATCAGATCAAATAAAGTCCAGTTCGGTCAGATTTCAACAACATTTACTGAACATCAGATCAAATAAAGTCCAGTTCGGTCAGAATTCAACAACATTTACTGAACATCAGATCAAATAAAGTCCAGTTCGGTCAGATTTCACCAACATTTACTGAACATCAGATCAAATAAAGTCCAGTTCGGTCAGATTTCAACAACATTTACTGAACATCAGATCAAATAAAGTCCAGTTCGGTCAGATTTCAACAACATTTACTGAACATCAGACCAAATAATGTCCAGTTCGGTCAGATTTCAACAACATTTACTGAACATCAGATCAAATAAAGTCCAGTTCGGTCAGATTTCACCAACATTTACTGAACATCAGATCAAATAAAGTCCAGTTCGGTCAGATTTCAACAACATTTACTGAACATCAGATCAAATAAAGTCCAGTTCGGTCAGATTTCAACAACATTTACTGAACATCAGATCAAATAAAGTCCAGTTCAGTCAGATTTCAACAACATTTACTGAACATCAGATCAAATAAAGTCCAGTTCGGTCAGATTTCAACAACATTTACTGAACATCAGATCAAATAAAGTCCAGTTCGGTCAGATTTCAACAACATTTACTGTCAGTTTCCTCTTTTTAGATCACGTCATGTGGAATAAGCTCCCTCTGACTCACTTTCCTCTCTGACTGCTGTTTCTCGCCTCATCCTTCCTCTGTGTGGCGTCACTGACTTGAGTCTCAGAGCTCATCATAATGCACAGATCTGATTGGCTGAGTAGCGTCACGTGTGATATTTACAATCATTATGGCACCATAATGACTAAAAATGATATGTCGATTAAAATAAGACCACCCTATCAAAATTAAATAATTCTCCATAGTTTATCGGTTATATGTCCAGGTCCGCATAGGACAGCGTTTGGGTCTGGACTCGGACCACTGTCCGCGTATTAGTGACCTCTGTTATAAAGTGTCATAAACTATGTAAGCAAGTGTATTTGAGATGCCTTCACTCAATTTTGCAGGATGTTAAATGTAAGAGTATAAGCTTCCAGACTCCGTACAAATCTTGTCTGAACATCTACCTTTGGAGAAAGGGGAAAATTGTGTAAATTGGATTTTTGGCTGAACTGTCACTTTAAGATTTGGCCCCAGACTCAGTGTAACTTTGTATGATCACAGTCCTGTATGTCACCAGTGTTTACAGAGTACAATAGCTCTCGCTCTGAGAGGCATTTTCAGAACTGGGGTCTTAAAGTTGTGCATCTCTGCCATTCTGTCAGACGGCCCTGGTGTTCCAGGTGAGAATGTGGGTTGGCGGGACCATATAACCCATGGTTCCTTGAGGCGACTTCATCGAGATGCACATGGCGCGTGCTCCACACCCTCTGACATGTCTGGGCCGCCCACTCCAGTCCACACCAGCAGTCCACTGCGCACACAAGAGAGGTCAGTGAACTTTGCACAAAACACTGTTTGCATATTCCGTAAATCAGATCCCAGGACAGGGAACCACTGATCTAACCTGACTTTTGATTACAGCCCTAGTCTGAGCATCCGGGAGCAGGAGGCCCGATCATCAGAGGTCAGCACTGACAGCACCACTCCCCTCACCCAGGACAGACCATATCCAGCTGTCCCGCAGCCACCCAACTCTGGGCAAGAACCTCATCAAGTAGACAGTACAAACTCAGAGCCTTCTAGACCCTGTGGTTCCAATCCTCAGACACACTCCTCCCCTGCTCAGCAGCTGTCCACACACTCTGCTCCGGTCTCCCCTACGGCCAGCTCCCACCAGCAAGCCCCTGTACCTTCCGTCCACTCTGCCCCAGCGTCCCCTACACAGGGCAGCCAACAACAGAGCACCAGTCAGCCCAGTGCTGCTCCATCCCTGCCAGTTGAGGAAGCACGTACAGCACCTTCACATCCAGTCCAAAAGGAGCCACTGACTCTTACACAGGCTGCACCACAGTCTGTCTCCCCAAATACTCCACAGTGTGTTGCCTCAGTCCCTCCTGAGTCTGTTCATCCACTTCCACAGAGCAATGGAGTGGCACTGCCGCCTGAACCAGAGACCCCCAGATCAGCTTCCTCTGGACCTGTTTCTCCTCAACCTCTGGGCAGCCAGGAGATCCTACCCTCCCCTGAACCTCCGGTGCCTGGCTTTGCCACTCTCGGCAGGAAGCTGATGCTGGGCACAGAATCCTCCATTCCAGCAGGGCACCTGCAGCCATGCCCAGGCACAGATAGCAGTTCTGACGGTCACTCCACACCCACCTTCCCCATTTCATCAGGCTGCTACACTCCCGGAGCTTCCCCAGGTGCCTACTCACCAAGTTCCACCATCCAGCCTCCTCTTCCAGAGAAACGCCGCCAGGGCACCTTGCCAGGCTCACCCAACGGCAGATCTGGCACCCTGAGGGCATCCTTGAGTCACTCGCCCTCGGCCCAGCATCATGTTACGTTTTCCCCTTCAGTGGGAGAGGTGGCAGCGGAGGGCGGGGAGATTGAGGGGCCTGTGGAGGGCGAGGTGGGCAACCGGGTCAGCGTCAAATTTGTGCAGGACAGCTCCCGTTTCTGGTACAAGCCCGGAATATCCCGAGACCAAGGTGAGCTCTTTTGTATGTCTTACTGGGCTGCCATGAATATTTGGTGCAATTTGATAATTAGGACATCAGAAAACAGTAAAATCGCAAAGATAGATACTTCTACAACTTTCACAAAACCTGAAATGAATGAAGCATGTGTTATTAATTTTAACACTTTACTAGAACCGTGCTACATAACAGTGACTATAAACACGTAATGGCAGGTGTCATGTTACCATTGCTGTTAATTGCCACCAGGGATGCAGTAGAGTGTTTTAAGTTGTAGGTGATAAGAGTTTTAAGCAGTGACAGGAACAATTACAACATACAAAAGATTTGCCTTTTTTCATTAGAACGTCTTTTGACAGTTTACATTCTACAGAACGTGTTATAACGTGCTATAATGCGACAGTGGCGATGCCACTTTCCTCTCTTCTTCCGGTTGAACGTTATGTGAATTAATTGGGCATCAACTAACCAGTGTTCATATCTGGGGCAGTAGCTGATTGTTTCATGTCTGTGGTCACATGGACAAATTTAGGACTGGGAGATGCAACAAGCGGAGATATAACGGTTGATAAAAACATCATTGTGTTAGATAATTTTTTTTTTTATATTTAAAAACAATATAGTCCGTATAATGATGGGCTGCTGTGGGGCTCAGAAATGGTCTGATACCTTCCCTCTATGTATATTAACCTGTATGGGTTTTAGTGATGCCCCCAGAGCAGCCAGCAGTTAGTGAGGGAAGCAGTTCGACAAGCTGTAATGAAAATAGACTTTGAAAAGATATAAAAAAATAAATGTAAAAATGAAAAGTCCATTATAAAACAAGCACACTTGCGTAAATCATACATTCAAAAAAGTTCAGAATTTATTATTATTATTATTATTATTATTATTGTTGGTGTTACAGCACCTCCCAGATCCCCGCTTTTTTATGTACCTGGATGCAGCAAAAATTAGTGTGTGACATAAGCTGTTATGACATTAATCGTTATGGCATCTGTTATGACAGATACTGGTAATGGAAACGTGACACTGTTATATCACTGAACTAAATCTGCCGTCATGATAGCACGAGTAAAATCCCTCGACCCCCAGGCAAAGCACCCTGCTGTAAAATTAGACACCAAGGTAAAATATCACTCCAGTAAAAGTCGAAGTTCCTCCCTTTAGACCTCCACTGGAGTAAAAGTACTAAAGTATTTCCCTTCAAATGTACTTAAGTATAAAGTAAAAGTACTAAAAGAGGAATTCTGGCTCTGATGTCCTGTTATCATTTTTATAACCAGACTGGCTTCATGAACTCATTTCAGGTGAAAGTCCTCCAGCGTCTCTCTTGATAAACCAGTCTTTTAATAGAACGTCATTAATTAGTGACGCTGACGTCTATTAAAATGATCAGAAGCACAAAACACTGAAGGTAAACAGTTTCCATCAGGGAGAACCGAGTGGCTCTGAAATCACTTTTTACACACAAGCAAAGTTTCAGTTTCAGATTTATTTACAACTTAGTTCCAAGTTTAAGTTGAATAAAAACTGGCTTTAAACTCAGGATCACAGATGAGCTCCTTTACTATGTTGATCTGTAGGCCGTTGAACCGCGTGCTGCACTGGGTCGGTATGACCAACAGGTCAAAACCAGCTCTAAACAAAGTGACCGCTGGGCCCTGATTGGTGCTCTGGCTTTGCGCTTCTTTCGTTTTGACATGTTACGTTTTTATACACACAGAAACCAAAAGGAACGACAGATTTCTCAAAATGTAGGAGGAAAAATTCGGATATTAGACTCTGAAATGTAGTGGAGTGAAAGGAAAAAGTCCAGAACGGAGAAACTTCAGTACAGATACACCAAAAATACTAAAGTACAGTAACTAATTACATTTACTCAGTTACTCAGTTACTGACCAGCACTGGTGACAACGCACTGTGTAAATTATATACATTTGTAATGGGCTACTTTGCACGTTGCTGATGACTGATTGCTCGTTTGGAGTTACAGTTTATTTACTACTGTTGTAAAACGACTGAACCACAGCTGCGTTTGATGTTTTGAAGATGAAACTGGGTCATAAAGCCTGTCTTTAAGTTCACCATGCTCAGTGCACAGACCCCAGATCCGCTGCGTCTTGTTTTCCAGACGCTTTTCTCCTCGTCTTCTTTTTCTTTTCTATTTTTCAGCTCCAGATGTGTACGTTCTTTTCTGAGATGTGATTAACCAGTCATGTTTTTTTAACTTACTCCAGTAATTTGGACAACATAATGGTACAGCAATATCCCAGGATGTGTTAGGGGCCCCCTGGCAGTCGCAGGGCCCTAAGCAGCTGCTTATGTCGTTTATTAGGTAGAGCCGGCGCTGGCTACAACCACTTCATATATGAGCGAAGGACTTAACAAGAAGTTACTGGAAGAATTTGTGTATCTGGCCTTTTCACGCTACAAGAAAAGCATCAGCTGTATGACTAAATGTAAATGAGATGAGCGAAGGAAATGCCTGATTTTAAGAATTTAGGCTGTACAGCAGTTTAGTACCCATAGGGCAGCTAAGTGATGTTCCAGCTGTTAACATCTGAAACATGGACATATGTCTGTTATTCCACCTTCTCTTCTCCCTCTACAGCCATCGCAGCTCTGAAGGAAAAAGAGCCAGGTGCGTTCCTGATCCGGGACAGCAACTCCTTCCAAGGGGCTTACGGCCTGGCCCTCAAAGTGGCCACGCCGCCCCCCAGTGTCAACAACCACGGCAGCAAAGGTACGGCATGTCTGACCATGGAGAGCAGGCATTTCCTCTCCCAAACAGCCTCCCTCTCCGCCAGCTTAGCCACTGTCTGCACAGGAAACCACTTAAAGCTGCACCTGAAGTGCTTTAGCAGAGCTTAACCTCAGGCTGGTGTGAACATCTGCTGCTGTGAACACACTGATTAGTGTGAGAATGTGATACAGCGTGCTGTGGGTTACGCGTGGCCAGTCAACTTCACATAGCTTTATTAGCTTGTCGGGACCAAGGGCTGTCCCCTTCAAACCCAGGCCTCCAGCGTAATATTATGAATGATATTAAAAAACTTTAATTCTGGCTAAACACTAATAACTGTTCTAAGTCTAGGTTCTCAAAAGATGTCAAAGGCTCTGTTCACATTACCAGGCTGAAGTGGCACAAATCAGATTTTCTGCTCTAATGTGACTCGGATCTGGTGTTTTCAGGGCTGTGTGGACACAAATCTGATCTTTTCAAATCCGACCTGAGTCACTTTCATATGCGGTCCTAGATCGGATGCGTATCCGATTCATGGCCATGCGACCTTAATCACAATCACAAGATCCCAGCACAGACTGGGAAATCTGAATCTGAGTTCACCTGCACTGAGAAATCTGATCACTGAGCGTGAAATCCAGCTTCTAAATCGGATTTCTAGATTGGAGTATGTTTACATGACCGTTTGATTAATTGGATAACAGAAATCCGATTCTGAGTAGTAATCCGGATTAGTGAGTGCATGTAAACACACCCACTGATACTTGTGATGATGTGTCGCAACCATAGTAACCATAGTAACCATAGTAAAGATACCCATCTTAAGTATACCCACAGTAAACAGCTCTTTGATGTTTGCAAAGCCTTATCATGTTAGTGGAAAGTAACAATGAACCGAATAAAACCCAGTCATGTAGCCGTCATTGAAAATGTGTTGCTTTCTCCTACCTTGACATGGTCCATCAAGCATGGCATGTCGACTCCTTCACACAAAATCGACAAAAGAAGACCGCTCCCTCAGAAAAATCATGGAAATAACTGTTGGGTGAGGGAAGCGATGACGGAAGATCAAAGCTAAAATGTTTCGTTCTTTGTGCAAAAATATAAAAATGTAAGTAACTTCTTAAAGTAATAAAATCCACGTGTAATCCAAACTGTGGAGGAGCCCAAATCATATTAGATATTAGCTTGTGAAAGTAACGGTGACAGTCGGACGTTAGTAAGAGGTTCATGAAGCAAGGCAAGATGTCCCCAAACTTTTGACAGGCAGCGCGCACCTGTTTGAAGAATCACAGCTACGAACCGTTTGATTCAGTTCGCAGTTCACCTCCAAATGCGTGACAGAAGTCCATCCACCGCCGAATGAGTGTCTGAGTGAGCGTGGCTCTCTTGGAAGTGCGAGTCAGATCTGGTCCGTGAGGACGGAGGAAGTCCAGGCTCAATCAGAACCATGATGAATGGAGTTAATCAGCAGGGAGACACACACATACACACAGCCTGAGGGTGGAATCTGTGCTAAAGCGCCAGATCCTCATTTTTAGCGCCAAGACCTTTTAAAGTAAAGTACCTTTTCATCCAGGACTAAAAAATCTGTTACATGTTAAAAAATCTCTAAATGGATGATTTCATGTGCTTCTAGGCATTTACGAACCACAGCGAAGGCTCGTCTAGCACCCTCCAGTGGACATTTCATTTGGAGGTGTACCTATGGGTTTTGCAGAAATGTGCACAAAGCTGTTAAAGTAGCTTATCCTACCAAGTTACCCTGTTCCTTCTGTCCAGCACGTTGGCTTTTTTCTGTAAATGACCAGCTGACCAAGAAGTGCTGCAATCCACACGGATATTGTGAATGAATACGCTCACGTGCATACAGACTACGGCCCAAACACATGGCCCGCGGGTCAGATCAGGCCCAATCCGGCCCTTGAAATCACCTTGATTTTCTATTAACATTAGCCCCTTTCACAGTCAGCAGCACTACAGTCCCCAGCATGCACTGCAATATAATATGTGCGGACACCCCATTCCCAACATCACTCTATAGTTTTCCCAATTGCCCACGTCACATCACCGAACACACCAGCTGCAGTTCAACCAGCATAAACACTATAAACACTATAAACACTCAGCAGCTCAGGAATTTATTTGGGCCTAATCTGTGCCACTTTCTCAGATATGGCACTGTCAAGTATAGTGTAGGGCAAACATCATGACCCAGGCCCGACTCGGGTTGCGGCACGTGACGTGTGGTCCAGATTTGGCCCATATACGGTGGACCTGTGGCTGAGTTGAGGCAGCCAGACTGGGTCCTTACCCAGGTGGGGAACTGAACCCCAGTCTGCAGTACAGAAGACAGCCGTGTTACCCACTACACCCACCAACCCATTCAGACCGCTGGTTTAAGCAGTTTAGGTCAAATGACATGTTCTATTGATTTTCTGAAAAAGTGAAAGTAAGTTAAACGTTTTAAAACTTTCACAGAGAACACCTTTAAACGTGGCATTTTATGCATATTTAATGGAAAAAATTCAATACAAAACATGCTGTAACTTCTGCACAGCGTACAGTTTGTTTTATTATGTTTAATTCAGCAAATAAACAGTAATTACACATTAAAATGAGCAGAAGTGTGTTATTTTCACACGGAAAGTCAATGAAGTGTGTTGTGACCGGAGGTGCCGAAGTATTTGAATACGGCTGTAAAATGTGATAATATGTGATTATATATGTATGTCTGCGTTTTGAGTGCACCGCAATATATGCGATCATGTTTATCCCCACAAAATTACTACTACCTCTTACTGCTCCTTATTCAGGAATTAAATGGACTAATTACAACAAATTGAACTGTGTTAAACGGTACAGACGTGTGTGATAACTGTTTACAGGTCCTGGCCGTTTAAATGGTTGAGCTATTGAATAATAAAATGTTTCATGATCAGAATTTATTTTGTAATATTTTGTCTTTCTCACCAGTTGGAAAGACTAGACTAGCCAGCCTGTAGAAACCAAAACACTTTGCCAGTTATATAAACATCCACAAGGCATTAATATTACACCTCGGAGTAATTTTACTTTAATAAGAATTTGGAAGTTTAAGGGTTCATCTAAAAAGGAATCTCACTGTTCCAAAGTTCTCCAAAATCAAATGGTTAAAATGTAAACAAAGTCGGAGCTCTTTGATGTGAAATGGTTCATTGTAGAATCATTTCTTTACAGTGGTGGTTAAAGGAGCCAAACCATGTCTGCAACACTTTATTTTATATCGAAAACCGTCAGTGAACCTGCGTAGTTTTACATGCAGTGTTGATAATAATAAAATAGCTGTAAATCTGAAAATAATCCAATGTTCTTGAGACTATTTTACCTTATAAAACCCTGGATTTATCTCTCGACACCATGAATAAAGAAAAAAGATCAAAGAACAGGATCTCGTCAGACGTCCGGTTCCTATCACCACCACTGTGGACTAAGTTTCTCTCGAATGGAACGTTTCGCATCAAATCATTCTCAATTTAATTAAGTCCTAATTATTTAATTATGCAGAAATCTTGAAGGACAGTTTTATTTCCATGCTGTTAGAAATAGTTTGTGTTGTTTCACTTTTTTTGGTGCCAAAATTTTACATGCACTGGTGGTGGTATCCAAACTGACCAGCCTCTCACCGGTCACTGCGCCTTTTTAAGGAGGTATAAGCAAATCCTAGTGCTTTCTGTTTGGGCATATGGTGTGTAATGTGGACAACACATTATGCATGGACTTTGCCTGGACTTTGTTCAGTGTCCCCTGTCTTCTCTGGGCAGGTGGAGATCCTCTGGAGCAGCTGGTCAGACATTTTCTGATTGAGACTGGCCCACGGGGGGTGAAGATCAAAGGCTGCCAAAACGAGCCCCACTTTGGTGAGTGACATAAAGGGTTGTTACTTTTGGGAGTTAACTGGGACCTTGAGTACATTATCTATCTATCTATCTATCTATCTATCTATCTATCTATCTATCTGTCTGTCTGTCTGTCTGTCTGTCTGTCTGTGTCTATCTATCTATCTATCTATCTATCTATCTATCTATCTATCTATCTATCTGTCTGTCTGTCTGTCTGTCTGTCTGTGTCTATCTATCTATCTATCTATCTATCTATCTATCTATCTATCTATCTATCTATCTATCTATCTATCTATCCATCCATCTGTTGTGGTCATATTTCAGCTCCCTTTCCTGTTTACAACAGAAGTTAGAGGCTCTGAAAACCTGCTGATCAGATAATCTGATTTCATGAACGCTGATTAAATGTCCCAGTAGCATAAACAGCCCCAGCAAGGCTGCCTTGCGTCGGTTGGAGATTCAGGTCATCACTCTGCATTGTTGTGGATACACACAGCCGTCACAGAACCTTTTGAGAATGAATGAGTTCGTATGTGGTTTAGAAATCTGAGCTGGGGATCTGCTTCTGTGATGCGTGCAAGGTATTCGCACAGCAGAGCTCCGAGTGGCTGAGCGATCAAACCGCAGTCAAATATGATCCCGAGACCTTAAAAGTGAGCGATTTAAGTACATGAACATGTGTTATATAACAGAATGACGCTGCTTTCTTTCCTCTGGTGTTTTTCTCCTTCAGGTATTTGCCAGTCAGCCAGCTCATGTTTGTGTGGGTGCATGAAAAACAAGCGTTAATTCTCTGTAATGTGAGTGTTTGTGTTGTCTTGCTGATAGGGAGCCTGTCAGCGCTGGTGTATCAGCATTCCATCACACCCATCTCTTTGCCCTGTGCGCTCCGCATCCCAGACAAAGGTAAACACAGACATTCAGACGATCTCATTTCTATCACTTTTCCTCTGATATGAAATGTTTTTGGAGCCTCGGAGTGAATTCAAGTGACCGTTTTGCGGTTCGTACGCACGTTTTCTTTTATCCGTGGTCACGATTTCTTAACCTGTTCTCTCGTTTTCTTTTAATAGTGGTCATGTTTTATTTTTAACTGAACGCACGTTGTTTGTTTTTTTGATTTTTGTGTAACATCAATCTGGTAAATACAGGTCGTGTTATTTGTCCTGTGCAGACAAAACTAACAGCTCCCTCAGTCAGAGACTGTCTCAGTCAGAAACTACCTCAGTCAGAGACCACCTCAGACTGCCTCGGTCAGAGACCGTCTCAGTCAGAAACTACCTCAGTCAGAGACTGCCTCAGTCAGAAACTGCCTCAGTCAGAGACTGCCTCAGTCAAAGACCGCCTCAGTCAGAGACTGCCTCAGTCAGAGACCATCTCAGTCAGAAACTGCCTCAGTCAGAGACCGTCTCAGTCAGAAACTGTCTCAGTCAGAGACTGCCTCAGTCAGAAACTGCCTCAGTCAGAAACTACCTCAGTCAGAGACTGCCTCAGTCAAAGACCGCCTCAGTCAGAGACTGCCTCAGTCAGAGACCATCTCAGTCAGAAACTGCCTCAGTCAGAGACCGTCTCAGTCAGAAACTACCTCAGTCAGAGACTGCCTCAGTCAGAAACTGCCTCAGTCAGAAACTACCTCAGTCAGAGACCACCTCAGTCAGAGACCACCTCAGACTGCCTCAGTCAGAAACTGCCTCAGTCAGAAACTGCCTCAGTCAGAGACCGTCTCAGTCAGAGACCGTCTCAGTCAGAAACTGCCTCAGTCAGAGACCGTCTCAGTCAGAAACTACCTCAGTCAGAGACCACCTCAGTCAGAGACCACCTCAGACTGCCTCGGTCAGAGACCGCCTCAGTCAGAAACTACCTCAGCCAGAGACCGCCTCAGTCAGAGACCGCCTCAGTCAGAGACTGCCTCTACTATTGCAGTTTCTAAAGCTTTACCATCCAGTCTTCAGAGATCCTCTCAGCTTTTATTCGGTATTAAACTGTAAACACTGTCTGACCAGAGGAGGGCGGCTCTCCCCTTGTGAGTCTTGGTTCCTCCCAAGGTTTCTTCCTCCAGTCTGAGGGAGTTTTTCCTGGCCACCGTCGCCTCTGACTCGCTCACTGGGGGATCTATGATGTAACTGTATGTTTTCAAACTTCTGTAAAGCCGCTTTGTGACAACATTGTTATAAAAAGTGCCAAACAAATAAACTTGACTTGAGATGCTCATCAGGTCTGATTCTGATTTGGGGCGTTGTGAGGAAACTGCAGCTCCTCTTCACAGCAAACAGCCCTCAGATTCATCAGCACAGCTGCAGTTTGGTGCTGAAATCAAGGAACCATGTGACCGCGAGCAGAAACACTGGGCCATTTGCTGTGAAGAGGAGCTGCAGTTTCCTCATAACCCCCCAAAATCTCAGACCTGAGGAGCGTCTCTCTTCATCATCTCATCAGTCTAACTCACATAAACCCGTCAGACAGTGTCAGGGAGCTGCTAGCAGCCTGTATCTGCTACTTTGATTTATGCGAAATCATAAAAACAAACATGCGTTCAGTTGAAAATGAAACATGACCATGATTAAAAGAAAACGAGAGAACGATTTAGAAAATCATGATCACGAATTAAAAAAAAAAAGTACCCATGAAGTAAAGAAAACGTGCGCACAATTAAAAAAGAACGAGTTAAGAAATCGTGACCATGAATAAAAGAAAACGTGCGCTTGAATTAATTTAGTTTTTACCTCCGGGGCTCCATAAAATCTGGACGCCGCGTCAGCTCCGTCAGAGTAGAAATGAGCCTGTATGCAGCGAAAAGTCACTTTGTCGACTGTCAAAGAAGTTCAAACCAGTTCAACTTTTGCTGCACCGGATTCTGACGTGGAGGCGCATCAACCAGTTGTTACCGGACAACAGGCAGGCGGACCCAAGTGCAGTGGAAAACCCGTGAGATAGGGTTTTAAATGGAGTGTGAATTTGGTGATTATGCAGGTTGGAGTTGACGTGGCTCAGTTACCGCTGCGCCACCGGGGCAGCACAGGCAGAAACACCTCGATGAATGGGAAATTAAAAAAAAAAAAAATGGAAGGAAAAGGGCAAACAAAGGTGATGCTGAATGCAGCACTCAAAACAAAGGCTGAGATAGAAAAAGTGAAATGAAAGACAATCAGAAAACAAAAAAACACTTCCTCTGTGATTCTGAGAGGAAGGTCAGCTTTATGTTTCAGCTGTTTGCTATTTGTGGAGTAAATGCTTTTGTTTGGTTTGGAGTCGTTTCTTGTTCAAGCGTTTCTTATTTTTGGCTTTTAAGTAGTTTTGGGGCAGTTTCTCGTTTTTCTTTTTGTTTGACTTGCTTATCAGTTTCTGACACTGTATGAAATGCTGTCATTTGTACATCACTGCTGTTGGAAGAAAACCTCGTATCTCCATCTTTGTTGTTTTTCAGTTTTTGACATAATTTGAAAATACCTGTTTCTCTTTGCATTGTGCATGAATTTGACGATGAATGGACCAAAAGAAAAGTCCCCCAATGACTTGGAAAAAGGTCTGGGTCCACTGACTTACATTAAAAGCAAAGTAAGTTTTCCCTTCTCCATTTTGGAGATACAAGGTTGTATTCCGACAACAGCTTTTGTTCATATTTATAAACAGCAGTATTTCATACAGTATCAGAAACCACAGAAGCAAGATTACTTAAAGAGACACTGGCTACAAAATGAACAGGGTTTTGTGCAATATCATCATTTGTAAATGCTTAATCTTTTAAATGCAGAAGAACACAGAACTCATATTTCAACACTTTCAGTCCAGTTAACAGTTAATAGGACTTTCTATCAGTTTACATCGATGACGTCAGTGAGCCAGTCTCCACTCACAAGCTGTAATTTTAGCCTTCAGCTGCCCAAAACCTTTTGGCTGTAGAACAATGGAAAGAAATGGGAGGTGGCCAGGCCGTAGATTCAGCCAAGCCAGTTTTCTCACTGCTTATAACTTCTAGAGCTGGACTAAAGGCCTGCTGTGTCCGATTAACCACTGACAGCCATTCATGTTTTGATTTACAGTGTGTAGGACCAAACGTCACTTTAGGCCAGGAGTCGCAAGCCAAATGTTAAAAAGAGCCATTTTGTCCTTTCAACAGAAGTCAAGCCACCTTGGGAGCCACAGCATTTAATGTCTATTTTCTAGGGTGGCTGTAAATCTGTCTCAGTATGTGCTGATGTGCTGTTATAGACAAAAAACACTGAAGTAGTTTAATCTTCAGCTCAGCTATAGCTGCTTTTCTCGCATCTCCAGCAGGAAACTTTCTTGTAAAATGTCTCTCAACGTTTATTACGAGGCTGAAGTCGCTTCTCATTCGCCAGATTGTTTTTCAAATTTCCCCGTTCCACCTTAAATGATGCCTGAGGCTCCAGGATGTCACTGCTACACGATTTGAGGTATAACAGAAAAATGACAACAAAAAACTGATTTCAGCCTCGCGACTTTAGTGTTTGACAGTTTCTCGTTGTGGATTAAACGTATAAGGAAACCAGCTGGAGTGATTATAAACACAAATCAGTCCATCCGTCTCTAAATTATCAGTGTCCGTCTTAAATCTCTCTCTTTGCCGTTTCGTTGTCTACTAGCTGGGCGAGACTGTTGTCTGTGTTGCTATGGTGACCAGTCGTCTGCGCTGATCTTCATGATTTTCATGTCTGTTACAAGCTTCAAAACATGGGGCGTCTCCTACAAACTTTAAATGTCCATATTTAATCTAGAACAGGCAAAGAATGCTCATTTTAGCGCTGCCATACCACTAGAATCTCATAAGACTGCTAGTAGACGTTAGTATTATTGTATAGGTGGGATTTTTCCACGCTTTTCCTCAAATTTTGGCATTTATGACCCAAACTGGAGGCCCAGCCCTGATGGTCACGCTCACAGCTGAAAACATGAGATCAGCAATATGAAGTATGAATTTCAAGTGGGAGATAATCCGGTTACGCTTCAGCAAACCTCACAGTAACAGGGCTAAAGTGTGTTTAGTAGCTGTGGAGTTCAGTGCTGCAGATGTAATTGATGGTCTATAAAGGGACTGGATGTGGAGAGCTCAGTATTCTGTGTGTCCCCTGCAGATCCGACAGGAGAGACACAGGAAGCGCAGCCCGCCAGCAACATGAGCACCGCAGCAGACTTACTCAAGCAGGGAGCAGGTCGGCGCCACCACCCTCACGCTTACCGCGTCCTCGTCTCTGCTCCTCACATCTTACTTCGTTTTTTAATCGTCTTGTTCTTCTCTGGTTTTCCCTCTTCTTCTTTTCTGTTTTGTGTTTTTCTCATTTTCTTTGTACTTAAGCAGCTTACGGGCTACTTTTTCCCTTTTCTGTCGTTTTTGTTTCTCCTCACTCTTTTACTGCATCATCGCTCTGTTCTGCTCTGTCATAGTTGCCTTATTTTCATGGTTGGTTAGTGTAGTGGTTAACACCTCTGCCTTCTGCGCTGTAGCCTGGGGTTCAAGCACCCTACACTACACCAATAAGCGTCCTTGGGCAAGACTCCTAACACCGCCTTCGCCTCCCTGTGTAAAGTGATCAAATTGTGGATGAGAGCGTCAGCCAAACGCCATAAACGTAAAAATGTCATTTTCACTGTTCCTCTCTCTCCTCAGCGTGTAATGTTCTGTACCTGAACTCAGTGGAGACGGAGTCACTGACCGGACCGCAGGCTATCGCTAAGGCTGTGGGAGCCACTGTGACTCGCAGCCCTCGGCCCTCAGCCACCGTCGTCCACTTCAAAGTGTCAGCGCAGGGCATCACGCTGACCGACAGCCAGCGCAGGTAACACACACTTAACGTAGCTGAAGCTGTTTCTGAATCAGACCTTCTGATCTCAGATGCGTATTGAGGTTTCCTTTAGCACCTGGGTCAGTTCACCCCACCTCACTCAGGCTGCGTTCACATTACCAGTGAACCGATTTTTTTGCTCTAATGTGAATCAGATCTGGTGTTTTCAGGGCTGTGTGGACACAAATCTGATCTTCTCAAATCCGACCTGAGCCGCTTTCATATGTGGTCCCTGTTCGGATGCGTATCCGATTCGTGGCCATGTGACCTTAATGTGATCATTCAGCGTTACCATGGCAACAGCGGCGAACAGCCGTTAAAGCCTGTAAACGGTGGAAAAGCAGCTCGTCTCACCTTTTCCTCCTCCGTCTGGCTCTAATAATGAAGCTGAGAGCTGATCAGAGTTAATGATCTTCTCAGCGAAGCTCGTTCTGCTCGTTAGTTTGTGCTGATGATGCAGTGATTCAGTCACGTGACGTTACTGAGTAGGAGGAGCTCATGAGGGTCAGTTCAGGCCGGTTCATCACATTAATGACCGATTTGAGTCTCTTATTTAAACGAGTGAGAAGCATCGAGTCAGAGAGATCGGATTTGGGAAAGGAGGCTTGTAATGTGAACGAAGCTTTACAGCCTGTCCAGTCGTGATTAAGGATTTCTATGAAAGCTGTACGTTCCCAGAGGAAAGTCCTGTATATATTGCTCTTTGACAGCTCAGCAGAATTTTTTTCTAAAATTCCGTATCATTAGACAAAAAGGAGATGAGAGATACAGGGAATAAAGGAGAGACAGGAGGAGGGAAGTTTAGCTCTTTCCTGAGTTTTTTAGTTAGGAATTTTTAAGGTTGCATCTTAAACTGCTTCGTAAATATTGAATTGAATTGCTTATGGAACGGATCTTATTCAAGAAAGAGTTAGGATTGGCTCTTTTGGAAAAAAAAAATAGGATCAAGAAGCCGTTTAAAAACTCATGGTGTAGCTTCTAATATTACATAGAACTTAATGATTAATAGGCTTGGCAGAAATGCAGCAATATTATATATAAAATCTGACATTTGCAAGAAGTACATTTGAAAATCCAGCAATAAAGATGGAATATTGCTCAGTCTGGCATAAAAGAATTCATCCTCCAATAATTGAACCTGCTGTGGGAATTTAATAATACGAGACCAGTTGATTTCATATCCGGTGAAATTTTATTTATTTACAGTTAATATTTCAGCTCAGTTCAGTCATTCTGTAAGCAGTAAAACTCAATATTCATGATTTAATGTAGAACCTGATGGACTAACTTTGAAACATAATAATCACTGGGACACAGCTTTATAATGGCATGTCTGAATATCGCTGCTGTTTTTAGTGGAAAACATCGTATCTCCAAAATGGTAATTTTACAGGAGAAGGACAAAAAGCTACTTTACTTTTAATGGAAGTCAATGGAATCAGAATTTTTAACAAGTCATTTTGGGTCAATTCTTTTAGACCGTCCATCATGAAATTTACACGCTTTGTGTACGACAACAAGCATTTTCACTTCGTCATAAACTGAAAAACAACAAGAAGTGAGATGTAAGGTTTTGTTGCGACAGCAGTGATATATTAAAATGAAGGAAATTCATGATGTGACCAGACAGTGACCAGACAAGGTGAGTGGGCGTGAAATGACCCATCTAAAATCACTTGCGTACGCACTCTATTACACATCACTAATGCAAACTCGCAATAGGTAGTTTGTTATAACCTCTGTAACTCGTGTGGGTCCAAACCGCACTTGGTCGTGTTCTTCATAACGTTCATATTCCATAAGCTCCATCCAGAAGCTGGGCGTCGTGTGAGGCTGTAGCTCTTCTCTCCAGTCTAATAGACGGTGACGTCATTTTAAACCCTTATAATAAAAGAAGCTGAACTCTGACTGGAGGAGTTGTCTGTTGTTTTTCAGGGTGTTCTTCAGGAGGCACTACCCCGTCAGCAGTGTGACTTTCAGCAGTGTAGACCCGCAGGACAGGAGGTGGGGGTCTCTCAACACGTTGCTCACACACTGCCGTCTACCATACACAAGTAACATGTGAAGGACTGCGCTGATTACACTGAGGATGCTATATCATTTATCTGTTTGTCTGTCCGCTCATTCATTCGATCATCCATTTATTCATTCATTCGTGTTACATGCTTTTAACTCAATCACTCTCATTCAGATCAAGGACGAGTCATTCCACAAGATCAGTGCCGAATGCTAACCGGAACGTTTTTCAGGACAAGTCTTTGTTTTCCGTCTTCTCTCAGTTAACAAGCTTGTTTTTTGTGCCAAATAACACTGAGAAGCACAGTCACTGGATTTGTGTGATGGTGTTATGCTCACAAATGAAAAACACAGCAAATTAGTAATATTAAATAATTAAAAATACCGTCGCTCGTAACTCTGCTCTCTTAAAGGCTTAAATGATTTCACTTACTCGTCTCACGTCACTTCATGTGAAAGAACATCGTTTTTATAGCTAAGAAAGTTGGTGTGATGGGGTGGAAAATACAAGGACACAGATTGCCCCAAGCGGTGGGCAGCCCTATCCGTAGCGCCCGGGCAGCAGTTGGGGGTTAGGTGTCTCGCTCAAGGGCACTTCGTTCACGTGCCGTCGGCTCAGGGGATCGAACCGGTGACCTTCTGGTCACAGAGCTGGTTCCCTGACCTCCAGCCCACCAGCCCCAGATCTCATATTCTATTAATATTCTTTGTGTTGACTTGAAAACAGATTAACACCTTTTTCACATGCAACACATTTTTTCAATCGATTAATATATTTAATCTCGAAAAATCATTTATAGAAGATTTTTTGTCTTAAACAGCATCAAATGTATTTCCTGCAAACAGCACTTTTTGTGGAATGACTCTGAAGGTGCAGATTATTTGGGCTTTGTACTTTATTTGCTTGAGACTCACATTCATGATTTTTACCACTTAAATGTAATCAGATTTCATATGATGTGAGTGATGATGCATGAATCTGCAGGCTGCTCTGTGTGTGTTCTTGTTTGTGTGTGTGTGTGTGTGTGTGTGTGTGTGTGTGTGTGTGTGTGTGTGTGTGTGTGTTTCGGGGGAGGGGCAGGGGATTCTTTTGTAAGACTACAAATCTATATACACAAAACAGCAATGAATACCGGCTTATGTACAGTAGAGAGCAACAATCAGAGAATCTTCATTTATTCAATTTCAAGTTAAAACAGGAATTAAGTAGTAAGTTATTCATTCTCCAGGAAAAAAGCAGAAAACATACTTAATATTCACCCCAAGGCATCAAAAGTTGTAGGAAAATGCCTCAACATTATGGATTTTGTGCAAAAAATTCAAAATCCTTCATACAATGTACATTAAATATTTCACCAAATGTAACAGAATACATAAGGCTATAGTCTTACCTTCGTGTGCGTTTTTTGACCATTAATAAATTCCCTTAAAATTCACTCCAATGCATCAAAAGTTGTTGGAAAATGCCTCAACATGATGTATTTTGTGCAAAAAATTCAAGGTCCATCAAAAAATGCACTTTTGATATTTCACCAAATTTGACGAAATACGTAAGGCTACAGTCTTAGCTTCGTGTGCGTTTTTCGATCATTCGTACATTCCCTAAAAATTCACTCCAAGGCATCATAATGTGTTTGAAATTGTCTCCACATGAGGAACTTTGTCCAAAAAATTCAAATACTGTCATAAAAAGTACATTTGGTAAAGCACCAACTTTGACGAAATATATGAGGCTATAGTCTTACCTTCGTGTGCGTTTTTGAACCGTTAATAAATTCCCTTAAAATTCACTCCAAGGCATCAAAATGTGTTTGAAATTGTGTCCACATGATGTATTTTGTCCAAAAAAATTCAAGGTCCATCATAAAATGTACATTTGATATTTCACCAAATTTAACAGAATACGTAAGGCTACAGTCTTAGCTTCGTGTGCGTTTTTTGACCGTTCACCAATTCCCTTAAAATTCACCCTAATGCATTAACACATAATTCCACAGAAGCCTCGTCAGCTAAACATAACATAAGTATTCTACATTAATTTAGAGATGCACTTATAAGCCCTTCTTCCATTCTTATTTCAGTATCGATATCTGACCCTTTAGCATTGGCTGATCCCGAGTAACAATACCAACACTATTTCTATCTAACCTAACTTGTAACTATCTATCTAACCTATAATTCCTGATATTTATACAAATTACATTTTTAATATATTTTATTTTGGTAAAGTCTGTGTTCTGCATCACCATTAACACACTCAGCTCGACTAGATGGTATTTACTTGTTGAAATATATGTATTAGTTGCTTAAGAAAACTTTCTATTTACTCCATCTAATTAGTATTTACTGTTCTGTAAGTAGTAATAGGAAACATGAAGCGATGGACCGTGAGACCCCACTGCTGAGTGATACTGCTGACCAACAGAGGTGCAATGCAGGCAGGGCTAGAGGACACATAGGCCGTGCTGTGTTAAACACCAAATTGAGGCTAAATGCTGTCACTACAGCAAGAGTCTGGTGGTTCATTCTGCTCTCTAAATAACATCAACTCAGCACCAAAAAACTGCCGTTACAGATGCCACAGACATGGCTACTGATACACACGTATGCGTCCGAAGTCGCTTCATTGTATCGGTCATATATAACGCTACCCCATCACCGATGCTGATAATGATACAGTATCAGTGCAACACTGAATTTAGTGTGTCCACACTTTGCCTTTATTATAACCGCCATTCTTTTCAGGGTTCTTGTTGTTTAAGACTTGAAGATTAAGACTCGAGACTCGTCTGCAGTGACTTGGGACTTGAGGCTTGACTTGCTTGACATGGCACTTGAGTCTGAAGACTTGACTTGAGTGTGAAGACGTGAGTGAGAAGACTTGAGTGTGAAGACTTGACTTGAGTGTGAAGACTTGACTTGAGTGTGAAGACGTGAGTGTGAAGACTTGACTTGAGTGTGAAGACGTGAGTGTGAAGACTTGACTTGAGTGTGAAGACTTGAGTGTGATGAAGATTTGAGTGTGAAGACTTGAGTGTGATGAAGATTTGAGTGTGAAGACTTGAGTGTGCTGAAGATTTGAGTGTGAAGACTTGAGTGTGATGAAGATTTGAGTGTGAAGACTTGAGTGTGATGAAGATTTGAGTGTGAAGACTTGACTTGAGTGTGAAGACTTGAGTGTGATGAAGATTTGAGTGTGAAGACTTGAGTGTGATGACTTGACTTGAGTGTGAAGACTTGAGTGTGATGAAGATTTGAGTGTGAAGACTTGAGTGTGATGACTTGACTTGAGTGTGAAGACTTGACTTGAGTCTGATGATGAGTGTGAAGACTTGAGTGTGATGAAGATTTGAGTGTGAAGACTTGAGTGTGATGAAGACTTGAGTGTGATGAAGATTTGAGTGTGAAGACGACTTGAGTGTGATGAAGATTTTGAGTGTGAAGACTTGAGTGTGAAGACAACTTGAGTGTGAAGACTTGAGTGTGATGAAGATTTGAGTGTGATGACTTGAGTGTGAAGACTTGACTTGTGTGTGATTACTTGAGTGTGATGACTTGAGTGTGAAGACTTGACTTGTGTGTGATTACTTGAGTGTGATTACTTGAGTGTGAAGACTTGACTTGTGTGTGATTACTTGAGTGTGATGACTTGAGTGTGATGACTTGAGTGTGAAGACTTGACTTGTGTGTGATTACTTGAGTGTGATGACTTGAGTGTGATGACTTGAGCGTGAAGACTTGACTTGTGTGTGATTACTTGAGTGTGATGACTTGAGTGTGATGACTTGAGCGTGAAGACTTGACTTGAGCGTGAAGACTTGACTTGAGTGTGAAGACTTGACTTGAGCGTGAAGACTCGACTTGAGTGTGAAGACGACTTGAGTGTGAAGACTTGACTTGTGTGTGATTACTTGAGTGTGATGACTTGAGTGTGAAGACTTGACTTGTGTGTGATTACTTGAGTGTGATGACTTGAGTGTGATGACTTGAGCGTGAAGACTTGACTTGAGCGTGAAGACTTGACTTGAGTGTGAAGACGACTTGAGTGTGAAGACTTGAGTGTGAAGACTTGACTTGTGTGTGATTACTTGAGTGTGATGACTTGAGCGTGAAGACTTGACTTGAGTGTGAAGACTTGACTTGAGCGTGAAGACACTAAGCAGCGTCATCACAGCTTCAGCTGGACAAATCTGGACTCTCATCACAGCGGAGACGATTGTTACTGATAACTCGGTTTATTTTCGGTCTGAACGTGCACGTCTGGGTGAGGGGAGCATGTTCATGTTCTTGCCTGCAGCTCTGTGTGTCTGTGTGAGTGGGAGTCTGTTTCTGAGTCTGTGTCTCTGTCTCTGTCTCCCCCTCCTGCCGTAGGTGGACTAACTCAGACAACACAACGTCTAAGTAAGTGCCCGGTGTGTGTCCGTCTGTTTGCTGGTGATTGTGTGTGACGTCAGCTTTAGTGATCTGATGATGAGCTGGTTATGCGCCTGGCATGTCGTTCTCTGACTCGCTTCATCCAAACAACTGCTTCTCCCTTCAAAGTGACGTTTACATGATTGTGCTGGTCTGCGCTTTTATATCACTCCTCTGTTGAACTGTTACTCGGTGTAATGTTGATCATTCACAAACATTTGATAATAATGCTGATAAATAGATTTTGTTGTTTGATTTGTTGATTAATATTGATATTGATGTTGATTTTGTGTCCTAGAGTCCACTAGTGGAAACGCATATTCCTTCTAATTTATACAGAAATGGTCATTAGAGTAGAATCTTTGAAATAAATGTCAAAAATTTGCTCTAAATGGCTCATATTGTGGAAAATTGAAGTTTAAATCTTTTAAAACCAGCACATTTACATTTATCCACCTGTCCCCTATGAGCCTCACAGAGCAGGTACTGTGTGGTGGGTCATTCTCAGCACTGCAGTGACACTGACGTGGTGCTGTGCTGGTCTGAGTGGATCAGACGCAACAGTGCTGCAGGAGTTTTTAAATCACTGTCCACTCACTGTCCACTCTATTAGACACTCCTACCTTGTCGGTCCACCTTGTAGATGTAAAGTCAAAGACGACAGCTCATCTGCTGCTGCACAGTTTGTGTTGGTCATCCTCTCGTCCTTCATCAGTGGTCACAGGAAGCTGCTGGCTGGATATTTTTGGTTGGTGGACTATTCTCAGCCCAGCAGCGACACTGAGGTGTTTAAAAACTCCAGCAGCTCTGCTGTGTCTGATCCACTCAGACCAGCACAACACACACTAACACACCACCACCATGTCAGTGTTACTGCAGTGCTGAGAATGACCCACTACCCAAACAGCACCTGCTCTGTGAGGGTCCATGGGGGTCCTGACCACTGAGGATGAGGGTAAAAGGTGGAGTTATTGTTAAAAATATGAAGAAATGTTCTCATTTGTTCTCAGATGTTCTCTCCATCAGTGCATGTACACCTTGTTCCTAACGCCTCGCTTGTGGTTCTCTCTCTCCTAATAGAGTGTTCGGCTTTGTTGCTAAGAAACCGGGCAGCGTGGCGGAGAATGTGTGTCACCTGTTTGCCGAGCTGGACCCCGAGCAGCCGGCCACTGCCATCGTTAACTTCATCAATAAAGTCATGCTGGGGCCGCAGAGACGGTAGAGGCTGAGGAGGACGAGGAGGAGGAGGAAGAAGGGAGATGAAGTTCTATAAACAGACAAGTTCTTTCTCCACGCAGCACCGACGTTCCTATGGAGCTACGAGGCTGTTAGTAGCAGACGTCCCTCGACTCCCAGGCCAGAAAAGTGGCCGTCCGGTTAAAAGCTTCAACAGCTTAGAAGTTACCAAAATACTGATGAAAATATTTTGTCCTGCAGGGGAAAGACTTCAAAACTAAGACCAAATCCGAATGAAACAAAGCAGGAAAGTGACGTCTCCGTAAACAACACCGGTTCACTCCCCTGTGAACTAAGAATAAGCACTGTTGATTCATTTCTACAGGAAGATCGATATCTTTGTGTAAGGCATTAGAGTTTCATGTGCACTCAGAATAAAACAATACTGTATAGAGGAAGATCATAATCTCAGCAGCTGACAATCGACAGGTGTAGTTCTGTCTTTCTGTGTGTGTTATTTGTATTTCACTGTTCCAGACACAAGACGGCAGCAGCAGTGAGAATTTTTAATAACTGACCGCTATAACCAGAGGTGGGTCGAGCAGCCTGGAACCTTCCTCAGGTGACAGTGACATTACTTCAGCGAAATAATAGCTTGACCGTAGACGTAAAAGCAGCGGCCAAAAGGAAAAAGTCACATCTTGTGTAAGATAAGAAAATAGTAACAGGTCAGAAATAACAAACAAAATACCGAGTTCCTTATAGAACCTTTCCAGTAGATTCAGCATCAGGACAGTAACTGAAGTTGCCTCTTTTTTAGGTTCCCTCTTTTTAGGGTGCCTCTTTTTAGTATCCCTCTTTTTAGGGTGCCTCTTTTTAGGATCCCTCTTTTTAGGTCCCCCTTGGGTGTAAAATTGCCTCTTTTTTTAGGGTGCCTCTTTTTAAGGTGCCTCTTTTTAGAGCCCCTTTGGTGTAAAATCGCCTCTTTTTAGGATCCTTCTTTTTAGGGCCCCCTTTGGTGAAAAATAAAACGCTAGAGCTAAAAAGTGGGTCATGGGCAACATCAGGTGCCGTCAGAGGCAGCATCAGAAAAAGGAATCAGGGTTTACACTGTTAAAGATGCTTCCTCAAGGGCTCTGTAGAAATGTAGTTCTTTGTATTGTGAAATGGTTCAAATCGATGGAGACTGTTGTGTGTGTTTGTGCACATCACCGAAAAGGGTTCTGTTGTTACGACGTCAAGCTTGTAACGATAGAAAAAGCCTTTTTTGGTGCTATTTAGAGCCACAACACCTTCTCCACCAACCTGAAGGACCATTTCACCACATAGAATACATGATCTCAGTTTAGATCTCATGACTCTGAAGAACCCTTGAAGAACCACCTCTTTTAAGAAGGTGGATACATTGACGAATGGAACAGAGTGAAAAAGTAGATTTTATTCTTTACCAATATAAGTATTATAATTTAAAGATACTTAGAAAAGTAGAACTTGCTTAAGCACACGGAACCGAGTCAACAGAACTCGTTTGGACTCATCTCTGGCTGTAGCTGGTCCTGTTTATCTTCGTGGAGTGGACAGTAGGCGCTATGCATGTGTTTTGTGGCCCATAGTGGAAGAACAGCAGAATGTCAGAGAGAGTCTGAGACGAAGGGATGGGGCCAGGAATGGGCGGGGCTTACTAAGGGGGGGGGGGGGGGTTGGGGGGGGTCACAGCGGCCCATGTTGTGCATATACCAGGCGAAGAAGGATTTTAATGTAACGTAAAATGTTTTATTGGAAGTCTATGGTGAGCGTTTTCCGTTCAGAGAGAATTTGATAAAAGTCCAGGCAGGAAATACATTTTGCTTCCAGAAACGGAGTCACACCAGAAAAGCTTTAGAGAGGAGAACTACCGCTATGTAATGTCTTCTGGAGTTCCCAAACGCTAGAGGGCGCTCCCGAGCGAGTCCGATATGACCAGAGCATTTGAGCAAAATCATAGTTTATAAATGCTGAAACATTTTTAATGTAAAATAATTCAATCATTTTCTGAACAGCATAAAACATTTTAACACCGCTGTTATATTTAAGAGCTTTTAAACTCGGGTTATAGGAGTTTAAAACGGCGCCTCCTACGTTCATGACCAGAACCGGTTTATGAGGAGTCTGGCCACTTCCTATTTCCCCCATTATATCAAAAACAGGACGTCTAAACAGCAGAGGGCGCCCGCGAGGGCGTCCTTGATGAACGGAAGTAAATAGCGCTCTCTGGCTAAACACGGAAAGTTAAAATAGTCTCTACTCACATCGTTTTGGAAAGTAGGACGTATTTCACTAAAAAAGCACAGAAATCTCACCTGAATGTTTCCTTTATTGTACAGCAGACGAGTTACGGGCAGCAGAACGCTGGGATTACTGCTGCTGATCGATGGGCGAGCGAAGCAGCTCATTGGCGTCATGAACGTACATGAGGCGGCGTTTTAAGCTCCTATAACTCGAGTTTAAAAGCGCTTAAAATATAACAGCGGTGTTAAAATGTTTTATGCTGTTCAGGAAATGATTGAGTTCTTTTACATTAAAATATTTCAACATTTATAAACTGTGATTTTGCTCAAACGCTCCATATCAACCCATTCAGTCGCTCAGGAGCGCCCTCTAGTGTTCGGGAAATCTGGAAGACATTACAAAGCAGTAATTCTCTCTAAAAGTTCTCTAATGACGTCTGTGAGCACGAACAGCCAACGAGCTGCCAACCAATCAGCACTCAGCAGCAGTAACGTCCGCCTTCTGCCGCCAAAACATTTGCTTTTATTTTAGTGAAATTCATCCTTTTACTTTCTAATATTAAAGAAACGCTCTGGGCGAGTGATTAGGCAGTAGTTCAACTTCGCTTTCAGCCATTGGGCTCCATTCACTCCCGTTCATTGAGGACCCACTCGCAGGCGCCCCCTGCTGTTTAGACGTCCTGTTTTTGATGTAACAGGAGAAATAGGAAGCGGCCAGACTCCTCATAGCTGTTGTTTGGTTGGTGACCAGAGCCAGTTTTTCTCAAGCCCTCATTATGGGTCAGTTAACCTCCGTCCATAAGACTTTTAACCCCTGCTATCGTGTGTAGTGGAACATTTTATTCAGATATATTCATCCTACCGAGACAGACGAGCAGGGGAACTCTCTCCGCCCATTTCTATTCTATTTCCTGTTCATGTTAACAAGAACGACGACATTAAAGAAACTCGCCAAAGCTTCTACTTTACTAAAGCCCTTCGCTGAGCACCCATATTTATAAGCTTTATCCAGTCTTTAAACGTTGTTTGCGTTCATCAGCGAGTTGTTTGCTTGTTTTGAGAGAGAGAGAGGGACAGCGTGTCTGACAGCTTTAATATATTGTATTCTGTATTTTCTCGTTGACCTCTGTATGTAGTAATATATTCTCACACGCAGCTGACTTGGAAAGTGAAAACAAGACTTTGAGGAAGGAGCAGTTTATATGAAATGGATTTTTTTAAAGAAAACTATATGCTATTTTTTCAGTGTAAGCACAAATGAAGAATATAATAAAGAAATGTAAAGTTGTGGTACCAAACTAGGTGTCTGTTTGCATTTTTCCCTTTTTTCTTAAGGTTTCTTAATTCATCATTTTTGGCAAGTCAGTTTTGATCAGATGAACTTTTTTTTTAAATCAACGGTGCCACTGATTAATTTCACCCCTACCCCTTGATTTCGAGTGTTGCCCCTTGTTCCTGAGCTACAGGGCAGTGGTTGAGATCTTCCTCTGAAATGAGACCCTCTAATAAAAGAGCATCACTTCATTAACAGCTACTAGCGCCGCTCTGTAGGCGACCCTGCCCGTCTGCAGGGACAGCAGAGGAGGGGACAGTTCAGCTCCTCACTGCTGGGCTTTAGTTACATTTAGGGATCATACGCCTTCAAAGAGGGGGGCAGTTATTTATTATCACCCCCACTAATTCTTCAGTGATGTGAAGCTGAAGTCAGAGATTCTCCTGTTCCACCTTAAATGGATTTTTACCATTTCACCATTTAAGGTGGAATGGGAAAATTTAGCTAGACAGGCATCATAAATTAAAACGACAAACTAATAATGGTTTTAATTTTAACAGAAAATTCTCACATTTGTGGGTTTCTTTGGTCTCTTGTGCTCCGTCACTGGAGGGTCATGTAGCACCAACACTTCGCCCTATCCCTCTATCTCAACAAGAATTGGGACACCCTACACCTACATCAGCTTCATCTTCACCAGCATCACAGGAGCATCATGAGGCTTCACTGGCTGACAGCTGGGCTCGTCACCCAGAATGTGTTCAAGCGTCGATGTAAAGAGGGCGCGGTCACTACTTTGGTTTGCGTCCTCGGATTCTTTAAACTTTGTTTTCAGACTTTTAACTGTTGGCGCTGCGGCCTCGTTCTCCTGCGGCCGCGTTCTCGCATTTCTTTAGAAATCTCTTCAAACACGGAGGGTTTTGGATGAGTCTCTTCTAATATATGAACAGAAATATCACCCCAAATGTTTAGGAGTCTCAGCAGCGCACAATTATGCCGAATGCCGAGTTGGACTGATGTAAAAGTTGCCTGAATTCTGATCTGGCTGGTCAGAAAGAGTCACGTTGCTGCAGATCAGATCCAGATCAGCTTTAGTGCAACACATCTGCGTCACATGAGACGAAAAAGTAGGATTTGGGCCTCTTTCCTGCGGTGTGAACGTAGTCTTCGTAAACGTTCCTAATGCTGCAGAAATGACCACACGCAGAAAAGACTGGTTCCACTGATTCTGTCTGGCATTATTTTTTCACCCGTCAGCATTTCTGGGCATATCTCAGTCCACAGTGAACATCTACTGGCACAAATAGAGCCTATAAAAACTTTAGGAAGAGGCCAAATGGGACGATGCTCCTCCTTCACGCTTCTGGAGGAACGTTTCACTGCTGTCAGAACGAATCAACGGATCAGAAGTAGGGCAAAGTCTGAAGACTCGAGACGGTTTGCTGAACCAAACAACCGAAAGCTTCACTGCAGATGTAGATGCTCCTCTGCTCTCATGTCACCCAATTCCTACGAGTTCTACACGGGTGGTTTGCTTCAGCAGAAGATGAGAATGTGAAGTCATGCTGCCTCATCTCGTACTTCTTCTTCATGACCATCTACGTTCAAACATGACATATTCATGCAACGAGTGAGACATCAAACAGCCAACGGAGCCCCAACGCAGCTGTAATAGAAACTTCAGTTATGGGTGCATCAAAGGGGACAGCGTAAACAAAGTAGATATCATAAAAAGCATCTTTACTTTCACAATCTTTGGTAACTGTTGTTGATATCTGCTATCTACAGTTGGGAAAAGAGACCTAACAAAATCTAGACAAAAACGTTGCTCCACACAAGTACAGCGACTTTTGGTTTAGCTCGTTGTTGGTAACCGAATGAAGGAAACGTACATTTCGACTGTTCTTTTCTGATGGTGTGTCTACGCAGTTTGATTCAGCAACATTCTGTACAAACAGTGGGAATCAAAAAAAAAAAATCAAACTAATAATTAGAAAAAACATTCATCAAGTGCTGGTTACAAAATGTTCCCCTTTGGTTTTGGTTTCTACCGTGAAAACAAACAAAAAAAATAAAAGGAAAGTTAAAAAAAAAAAAAAAAAGACATTCACAATTTCAGTGAGCAGACCTATAACTAATGGGCCACACCCATATTTAAGGCCAAACGTGACCCAAAACAGTGACTAACCACATAGTATTTGAGGCAGTGGTGATCAAACTCGGACTAAACGTAGTTTAGCACATAGCAGATGTGAGAAGACTCGTAAGCATTGTGACCCGGAGTTCCCAGAGTTTCTACACATTCTACGGCAACACTGGTTCTAGACGCTTCTAGTGTCAACATGGTATTTGCGATAACCGTAACGTGAATCACCTGATTAAAGCAAGTAGGTTCTGCATGTAGTCAACCCAGGCGGTGTAGTGCTTATTTTAAGTGTATACTCAAGACACACACCCAACAGCTGAATAAGCCCCTCCTCAACATCCTCTGTTAGTCTATGGGCCAACGTTTACAATGCATTACCCCTACAAAGAGGAGCCCTTTAGTACCGCTGAGGTCAATCCATTGCATACAAAAACAACAGGTAGCTCCAAAGAATAAATAACAGTTGTTCCCAAGTGGAATTGAATTGTGAATTGAACTCCTCGTGAAACAATTCTCAGAGTCTGCTGGTACATTGTTTAGCTGTCAATAAGGGACTGGGAAAAAAAAACGCTTGAAGTCCGGTCGGAAATGGCCGCGGAACGGCTGGGCTTCAGGAAAAAGCTGTCGGGCGGGCGGGCTGCGGGTCGTGGTCTTCGGGATAATCTAGGTCATGCTCCATGTCGGGGCTGTGCTCTTCTCCCATGTCTGGAGACATGGAGCCTTCAAGGTCCTCCCCCTCCAACTGCTCCCCTTTCATTCCAGCATGGTGCCTGTGCACAAACAGCCAGTAAACATCAGCTGGGGATAAAGGTGGACGATACGGCAAAGTTATTATATCACGATACTTTAAGACGTGTTCACAGTACATCACAATATCTTGATGTTGCACGCTGTAACGCCACGTATAAAAATACTACAGTAATAAATCCAGTTAAACAGGCCTAATTACGCTCACTTTCTAATGAAACATGTAGTTAGTATTATTTTAGTACTAACGATATCAATTTATCACAATAACAATAAAATATCAGTTATACTGCCCAGTCTAACTGCTTATTGACCAGGGTATATTTTGGCTTGTCCATATGAATCTACACGACCAAATCATAAGGCGAATTATTGACTATGAAATAAATGTAAATATTTATTTATTTTGTTTTGTTAAATCTCCCCTCAAATGATCAGAACGTGTGTTTTCTGATCTCCACATTTCACTACATGCTCACAATTTACTGCTAAAGTCCAAAAATCTCGGCCGCTCTTTGTGTTGTTCTCTAAAAGTGATGTTTCCAGAGCAGATCACTGAAGAGACGCCGTCTGTTTATAGTTTAGAGCCCAGATTTGGGGAAAAACGGGTCGACTTTCAGTAGAAAAACAAAGTTCAGCTTCTTTTATTATAAGGGTTTAAAATGACGTCACCGTCTATTAGACTGGAGAGAAGAGCTACAGCCTCACACGACGCCCAGCTTCTGAATGGAGCTTATGGAATATGAACGTTATGAAGAACATGATGAAGTGCGGTTTGGGACCACCGGTGGTCTCGAGGAGTTAAAAAGGCCAAAGTAGGCAAAACAGAACCAACTATTTATATTTAGCATATATATATATATATGCATAAATGAGCTTGTCATAGTATAATGAATCACAGTCTACAGGAATATCTCTGAAACGAGGAGAACCAGGGTTGAGTGAGGTTTTAATATCGGATATAAATTGATCTGACTTTCAACAGAAATAAATTTAAAAAAACGTAACTGCCACTGAATACGCCGATCGGGCATAACATCATGACCACCTCCTTGTTTCTACGCTCACTGTCCACTTTATCAGCTCCACTTACTGTATAGCTGCACTCTGTAGTTCTACAGTTACAGACTGTAGTCCATCTGTTTCTCTGATACTCTGTTACCCTGTTCTTCAGTGGTCAGGACCCCCATGGACCCTCACAGAGCAGGTACTGTTTGGGTGGTGGGTAGTTCAAAGCACTGCAGTGTGTGTTGTGCTGGTATGAGTGGATCAGACACAGCAGTGCTGCTGGAGTTTTTAACAGAGTATCAGAGAAACAGATGGACTACAGTCTGTAACTGTAGAACTACAGAGAGCAGCTATACAGTAAGTGGAGCTGATAAACTGGACAGCGAGCGTAGAAACGAGGAGGTGGTCATTAAAAACCAGGCAAGCACAAAAATATAAACACGCTATGAGGAAAAGAAAAATGACACTCTGTTTCTTACAATCTACTTTCTTAAAGTGAACAGTCACTCACAGAGCAGACATGGGGGACAGCTCCAGGCTGGAGTCACTGTGGGAGCCGTCCTCGTGCTCCTGCGCAATCATCTCCTCATGCATAGCGTTGGCCAGGGCCTTCAGAGTGGAGCCCCCCATAGAGGCAGAGCTGTACTGTGTCAGGCCACCGTCCACCTTCGCAGCCTAGACGGAACCCATACACATGCTGTAATATCACTTCCATCCAACCATCAGCACACTGTGCACGTACGGACACCTTACTGCACACCCTGCACACCTAGACGCTTCATTTCAGTACCTGACTGTCTGTCTGTCTATGTATCTGTCTATTTGTCTGTCTGTCTATGTGTCTGTCTATTTGTCTGTCTGTCTATGTGTCTGTCTATTTGTCTGTCTGTCTATGTGTCTGTCTATTTGTCTGTCTGTCTATGTATCTGTCTATTTGTCTGTCTGTCTATGTGTCTGTCTATTTATCAGTCAGTCTGTCTGTCTATTTATCAGTCTGTCAGTCTATCTATCTGTCTGTCAATGTATCTGTATCGGTCTGTCTGTCTGTCAGTCTCTGTATCCACCTGTCTGTAAATCTATCAGTCTGTCTGTCTGTATCTGTCTGTCTCTCTGTATCTATCTGTCTGTATGTCTACCGGCCTGTCTATGTATCTGTATGTCAGCCTGTCTGTCTGTCAGTCTATCTATCTGTCTGTCAATGTATCTGTATTGGTCTGTCTGTCTGTCAGTCTCTGTCTATGTATCTTTATCCATCTGTCTGTATATCTATCGGTCTGTCCGTCTGTCTGTATCTGTGTCTGTCTGTCTATAACTATGTCTGTCTGTCTATCTGTATCTATCTGTCTGTCTATAAGTATGTCTGTCTGTCTATCTGTGTATCTGTCTGTCTGTGTATCTGTCTGTCTGTCTGTGTATCTGCTAGCGTGGAATAACCGGTCTGCAGCATCTCTGCTGCTGTTGCTGCAGATTATAAAG
This sequence comes from Pygocentrus nattereri, assembly GCF_015220715.1. Taxonomy (NCBI): domain Eukaryota; kingdom Metazoa; phylum Chordata; class Actinopteri; order Characiformes; family Serrasalmidae; genus Pygocentrus; species Pygocentrus nattereri. The sequence continues at coordinate 44,690,026 of NC_051219.1, forward strand.
CGTCGGAGTTTAATTTAAGGTGAATCAGTGATGGAGGTTTTCGTAAATTTAAATCTTGTGCAAAATTAAAAAAAAACATTTTTGTTGCCAATTTGCTGACGTCATGAAGTCTTTACCTGCAGAGCAGACAGGGCAGGGCTTTGGCCAAGGCTCGCCTGGATGTTCTTCAACAGAGAAGGTGATCTACAGAAATGTAGGCATAGAAATCAATTCATGAGAATAAACAAAAGCAATGAACTATGGAATCAAAGCACAACCAATTCCTTTCAATGACAAAATAAGAAGGGGGAGTTGGTAAGCTTACCCAGTGATCTTCTGAGGTCTCCTTTTCTGAAACTCCAGCTCGTCCACAGTCCAAACGGCTCCTTTCACGTTCTCCACTCTCACAAAACACTTGTGGAGACTGAGGTTATGCCTAACCGCATTCTGCACATCAAAGACAATAAAATATGTACATTTTTTGCGCTACAATATCGAACTAGAGTAACTGCACGAAACATTTAAACAAAGTATTATAATCTTTTTCTTTTTTTGATCCGTTTTTAAAAATGTTAACAAAAGAAGCATCAAGAATGATCAGAATCAGAACCAGAATCGGGCCTTATTGGCCAGGTCTGCTGTGCATACAAGGAATTTGGTTTTGGTTACAGGAGCTCCCAGAGCACAGCATCATGTTCTATGTTCACACGTAGGGAATAAGATAAAATAAATATAAAATATAACAAAATAAAATAAAACCTGCATTCTCTCCCTCTCTCTCTCCCTCTCTCTCTCCCTCGCTCTCCCCCTCGCTCTCCCCCTCGCTCTCTCTCTCCCTCTCTCTCCCTCGCTCTCCCCCTCGCTCTCCCCCTCGCTCTCTCCCTCCCTCTCCCCCTCCCTCTCCCCCTCGCTCTCCCCCTCGCTCTCTCCCTCCCTCTCCCCCTCGCTCTCTCCCTCGCTCTCTCCCTCCCTCTCCCCCTCGCTCTCTCCCTCCCTCTCCCCCTCGCTCTCTCCCTCCCTCTCCCCCTCGCTCTCTCCCTCCCTCTCCCCCTCGCTCTCTCCCTCCCTCTCCCCCTCGCTCTCTCCCTCGCTCTCTCCCTCTCTCTCTCCCTCTCTCTCCCCCTCTCTCTCCCTCTCTCTCCCTCGCTCTCTCCCTCCCTCTCCCCCTCGCTCTCTCCCTCCCTCTCCCCCTCCCTCTCCCCCTCGCTCTCTCCCTCCCTCTCCCCCTCGCTCTCTCCCTCTCCCCCTCGCTCTCTCCCTCTCTCTCTCCCTCGCTCTCCCCCTCGCTCTCTCTCTCCCTCTCTCTCCCTCGCTCTCCCCCTCGCTCTCTCCCTCCCTCCCTCTCCCCCTCGCTCTCCCCCTCGCTCTCTCCCTCCCTCTCCCCCTCGCTCTCCCCCTCGCTCTCTCCCTCCCTCTCCCCCTCGCTCTCTCCCTCGCTCTCTCCCTCCCTCTCCCCCTCGCTCTCTCCCTCCCTCTCCCCCTCGCTCTCTCCCTCCCTCTCCCCCTCGCTCTCTCCCTCGCTCTCTCCCTCTCTCTCCCTCTCTCTCTCCCTCGCTCTCTCCCTCTCTCTCTCCCTCTCTCTCTCCCTCTCTCTCCCTCTCTCTCTCCCTCGCTCTCTCCCTCCCTCTCCCCCTCGCTCTCTCCCTCCCTCTCCCCCTCGCTCTCTCCCTCCCTCTCCCCCTCGCTCTCTCCCTCGCTCTCTCCCTCTCTCTCTCCCTCTCTCTCTCCCTCCCTCTCTCCCTCGCTCTCTCCCTCGCTCTCTCCCTCCCTCCCTCCCTCCCTCTCCCCCTCGCTCTCTCCCTCGCTCTCTCCCTCGCTCTCTCCCTCTCTCTCTCCCTCTCCCCCTCGCTCTCTCCCTCTCTCTCTCCCTCTCCCCCTCGCTCTCTCCCTCTCTCTCTCCCTCTCCCTCGCTCTCTCCCTCGCTCTCTCCCTCTCTCTCTCCCTCTCCCTCGCTCTCTCCCTCTCTCTCTCCCTCTCCCTCGCTCTCTCCCTCTCCCTCGCTCTCCCCCTCGCTCTCTCCCTCGCTCTCCCCCTCGCTCTCTCCCTCTCTCTCTCCCTCTCTCTCTCCCTCTCCCCCTCGCTCTCTCCCTCTCTCTCTCCCTCTCCCTCGCTCTCTCCCTCTCTCTCTCCCTCTCCCTCGCTCTCTCCCTCGCTCTCTCCCTCCCTCCCTCTCTCTCCCTCCCTCCCTCGCTCTCTCCCTCGCTCTCTCCCTCGCTCTCTCCCTCGCTCTCTCCCTCTCTCTCTCCCTCTCCCCCTCGCTCTCCCCCTCTCTCTCTCCCTCTCCCCCTCGCTCTCCCCCTCTCTCTCTCCCTCTCTCTCTCCCTCTCCCTCGCTCTCTCCCTCGCTCTCTCCCTCTCTCTCTCCCTCTCCCTCGCTCTCTCCCTCTCCCTCGCTCTCTCCCTCTCCCTCGCTCTCTCCCTCGCTCTCCCCCTCGCTCTCTCCCTCGCTCTCCCCCTCGCTCTCTCCCTCGCTCTCTCCCTCTCCCCCTCGCTCTCTCCCTCTCTCTCTCCCTCTCCCCCTCGCTCTCTCCCTCTCTCTCTCCCTCTCCCTCGCTCTCTCCCTCTCTCTCTCCCTCTCCCTCGCTCTCTCCCTCTCTCTCTCCCTCACTCTCTCCCTCACTCTCTCCCTCCCTCCCTCTCTCTCTCTCCCTCCCTCCCTCGTATGGGTCTAAAGTTAAAGTGCTGAGAGCAGCAGCAGTTAAAGGGTGTACAGTGGCAGAGACAGGGGTCAGTGGGGTAACAGTCAAATAAGTGGGGTACTATGAATTTTACATTATTGTATTCTAGAGTGAGAATGAGCATATGGGATGATCCCTGAAGACACTAGTTTTGAATGTCTTGTATTAGTAGTAGTATTTTAGCTGATTTAGCTTCATTAACCACCGCAGTAGTATACTAAAAGAAAACAATATCATTATAGATCAGTCACAGCTTTTGTGTATCTGGATTGAACCCATTTTGTACACCAGTCAGGCATAACATGATGACCACCTCCTTGTTTCTACTCTCATTGTCCATTTTATCAGCTCCACTTTGTGCCTCTACAATTTCAGACATCAGTAGCCACGTTTACATGCAGCCTGATAATCCGTTAATAATCCGACTAATAGCTCAATCGGAATAGAATACGTCCATGTAACCAACTCAAGTGGAAGAGTCTAGTCCAATTGAGGCCATTCGGAATACAATTTCTATCAGACTGATCGAGGTGAGTAATCCTCTAAATAATCTGTTAAATAGAAGAATAATATCCATGTAAACGCCTGTATCCGATTACATTCCCTATCGGTTCAGTTTATGATCACTTTCCCCACACTCTAGTTATTAAGTGACCCTTAGTCCCACAGCGGGGAAGTTCCACCTCCGCATTTTAACCCATCCATGCAGCGGAATACCGCATACACACTAGTGAACACACACAAACACACACACACACACTAGGGGATGGTGAGCACACTTGCCCGGAACAGTGGGCAGCCCTATCCACAGTGCCCGGAGACTTTAGTCACGTACTGTTGTCTCAGGGGACCAAACCAGTGACCTCCCGGTCACAAGGCTGGTTTAGGGGCCATTCAGGGAAACATTCTTTACACCTTCAGTGTCAGTGACTTCTTTGGCACTTTCCTTTGGATTTGGAGCAAATAAGCCAGCAGGCTCCTCCAGTAATAATCACAGACAGGCTTCAGTGTTCAACCAAACAGGCCATTTTAAGATGAGTTTAGCTGCTGCCTCAGTAGCCATGTTTACATGCAGCCTGATAATCTGTTAATAATGCGACTAATAGATCAATTAGCGTAGAAACACCTCAATCGAAATAGACTAATACAGTACTAAATACAGTTTCTATCAGACTGATCGAGGTGGGTAATCCTCTAAATAATCTGTTAAATATAAGAATAATATCCATGTAAGCGTCTGTATCCGATTACATTCCCTATCGGAAAGTTTCAGTCCGTTCTGCATGAGCGTCGCGTCACAGTGAGAGTTTATACCGTTCAACACGGCGGAGCAGACACTGGTCTGCAGAGGAGACGAAGTTCATGCTCTGATCTTTAAAAGACGGCGGTGGGACGGACGTCCAGCTTATGCGTCTCAGAGCACGACGTCTTCCTCTCGGCCTTCTTTAATAAGGACGTGTGAAGGACGTTTTCCTGAGTCTGACGTCATTTTAAAGCAGTTAAAACCACAATCACTGCTCACTGCTGCTCATCTCACTCTGACTGGACTCACGTGATGCTCGCCATCATGGTAACGTTCACTCTATGCGCTACTCCATGCATGCGCGTCATTTTGCATCGGATTACTTGTACTGAGCACGTAAATGAAGATTTTCCATCAGGCAAAAAATCTTTGCTTGTAAACATAGCTATTGATCAGGACCCCCATGGACCCTCACAGAGCAGATCCACAGTGATCCACCACCCAAACAGTACCTGCTCTGGGCTAATAGAGTATCAGAGAAACAGATGGACTACAGTCTGTAACTGTAGAACTACAGAGTGCAGCTATACAGTAAGTGGAGCTGATAAGATGGACAAGGAGGTGGTCATAATATTATGTCTGATCGGTGTATAATAGTCTTGCAGTTAGACCAACAAACATCACATGTTTTTGATGTAGTCTAAAGGTGAAGATCATCTAATTCTGAGTAGATAATACAGATAAAGCATGTTCCTAGAATTCACTAAAATCTCACTGCAAACCCAAAATATATGCAGATATGAGCCCACAGTATCAGTATGCATTAAAAAGTTGGGTTTTTCGGTAAATCGGGTTCTTTAAGAAAGAATTCCTTTTGGAGTCAAGAAACAATATTGAGTAAACATTAAATGAACGATCTGTCGTTTACCTTCCATGTTGCTGCGTTGCGCCTGAAATAGGCAAAGGTTCGAGTGAACCAGTTGTAGATCTCATTTAGCGTTAGCTGCTTTTCTGGAGACTCAAAAATCGCCTAAAGGGAGGAAAGAAAACCCTCAGGTTAGTGTTTTACCTAGTGCTGCACCTTTGTGCTTAGTTAAAGCATTTAAAACCAAACAAACAGCTCACTAAAATTCACAAATATTAGCTCAAATATTCTGATATTACAAAGAGGCCAGTGTCTGGCAGACGCTTCTTACCTGCCTTATCAAAGCTGCATATGTAAATGGTGGCCTGACTTCAGCACTCAGGTAAAACTCCTTATTCTGCACAATGTCTACAAGGAAACATAAAAAAAGGTTTAACAAACTGTGACGAAACCGAAACGGCTCCGTTAAAAATCTGATTTACAGTTACTCCAGATGTAGTCGGGTAACCAAGACGTGACTGGTGTCTAAATTTTGCCTCTTTAGTGTAGCACTGGAGCTGCGAGCCCAACTTCGTTCTCTCTCAACCTGCTCAAATGCATCCAAGCTCAAACTTAATTCATTAAGTACAGATATTTTGATGTTTTAGGTACAAAAATATAAAAATAACTTCACTGTGCAGCTGAACACAGCAGGCAGCCACACCACAGTAAAGTTTTGTTCACTATTATAGTGCGCAGCGAGTGACGGTGTGTACTGACGAGTCAGCTGAGCAGGCTGAGAGAAGTTTCTGGGCATGTATTTCAATCAATCGACCAGCCTTTAATTAAACTTGGAATACATTGAGGGAAACCCTCGTTTACAATGTGGCCAAGCAATAGAGAAGATAGAGAATAGACCCTTATCAGTCCCACAACGGGGAAATTTCACCTCCGCGTTTAACCCATCACCACATACACACTAGTGAGCACACACACACACTAGGGGGCAGTGAGCACACTTGCCCGGAGCGGTGGGCAGCCCAATCCGCAGCGCCCGGGGAGCAGTTGGGGGTTAGGTGTCTTGCTCAAGGACACCTCAGTCATGTGTTCGGCTCTGGGGTTCGAACCGCCGACCTTCTGGTCATGAGGCTGGATCCCTAACCTCCAGCCCACGACTGCCCCAAATGTTATAATAAAAAAATAAAAATTATATTGGAAAAAAAAATAATAAAAAGGTACCAAAAAAATGTTAAAATCAACAGACCATTAAAATCACAATATAGTCACGTAACAAGTAACAGATCAGACAAGCATAAAATAAATAAAAACATCAATGAAATAAAACAGATAATAAAAGATAGAATATAGAAGCAGTAAGACAATAAACTGACAAAAATAAATTAGAAATTTGTGTACATTTAATTTTTGGCCAAACCATTCCTTTAAAACTGACTGACGATCCACAGTGCAACAAATTCCCTTTGGGAATGGCTTTATACCATTTGTGTATATTTGGGGGTGTGGACTGGAGGTCAGGGAACCAGCCCTGTGACCGGAAGGTTGGCGGTTCGATCCTCTGAGCCGACAGCACATGACTGAGGTGTCCTTGAGCAAGACACCTAACCCCCAACTGCTCCCCGGGCACTGCGGATAGGGCTGCCCACCGCTCCGGGCAAGTGTGCTCACTGCCCCCTAGTGTGTGTGTGGTGTTTCACTACAGGTGAATTTCCCAGTTGTGGGATTAATAAAGGGTAACTTATTACCTATGTACAAGTAGATTGTACGGACATAACACGAGTCGTTAAAAAGTTCCAACGTGTTTAAAAGAGAATTAGATTCTTTCTCCAACCTTGGTCCATGGCCATGTTGTACTTGTCGGAGTAGCGTTTGCGAATGGTCCCCATGCCGTGCAGACTGGTGGGAATGATGACGGTGGGCGTCTGAGGCAGCGGCGTGAGGGGTGTGGACGGGGCCGTGGCACTTTGGGAAAGGCTCATAGACGGAGTGGGCTTGGGAACCGTCGCCTTGGCAAGAGTGAGGCTGGAAACCAGGTTCACCTTTTAGGACGCACATGCACAAAGACAGTACAAGCACAGAGACAAGATGTAACGTTAATGCTGGATGAAACGGGCAATTCACTGAGATTATGGGAAAGATGGAGAAGAAAAAAAAGGAATACATTTCACATAAATTGTGGCAAGACAGTAAAGCCACAGAACAAACACAGACGACAAGAAACTCACTGATCTTGCTTGCAGGTCTAACAAGCACCTTTTGCCAATACAACCACTGCAGTCTATAAAGCATTTCGGTGGACAGAACAAGGTAAATAAACGTAGGTGCCACACAGGCTTTAGACGGTGTATGAATCCGACGCTGCCCACTGCCAACAAGCATCTGGGATTGTTTAGCTCCGAGCTGCGGCTGACATGCCATCCAACTGTGGAGCTTTATGTGAATTTACAAATCCTACCAATTTCATAGGACCAGAATGTTCCTAAAATCTCCTCACTGTTCCTTTAGTCGATGACCTATCACAGCTGACGCAGCCTACATGAAGATGTATGGCACATTATAGTCCTTGTTCTGCAATTAAACTATTAGGACGCATGTCTTTGCAGCAGTGGGGGGTTTCCATTGTCCGAAAACGCAAACAAACGTAACTTTCCACCCAAAAAAGGAGGTCTGTCACCAACCGAGATTAAAAGCCTTCATGGTTCTGGGGAGAAACACAGAATCCTGGTGGCAACCGCGGTTTGCCTGTGTGCTTACCGGCTGTGGGGTTGGTTTAGGCTCAGTAGCTTTGACATGGAGGT